>NC_041401.2:174375717-174458217 GCF_900747795.2 Erpetoichthys calabaricus
ATAGATAGATAGATAGATAGATAGATAGATAGATAGATAGATAGATAGATAGATAGATAGATAGATAGATAGATAGATAGATAGATAGATAGATAGATAGATAGATAGATAGATAGATAGATAAGGCACTACATAATAAAAAGGCAAACATGAAAGGTAATATATGTCAGATATATAAATATACAGGAAAGCACTATATAATAGAGAGGCATGAAATGCACTATATAATAGATATGTAAGGCAGTATATGTTAGAAAAATAGACATGAAGTTTACGATAGATAGATAGATAGATAGATAGATAGATAGATAGATAGATAGATAGATAGATAGATAGATAGATAGATAGATAGATAGATAGATAGATATGGTATAGTTGGCAGGATAGCTAGATAGACATGAAAGGCACTATGTAATAGACGTCACTATATCAGATGTCCTAGCTCTGCACTTTTTGGTTACACACATGTGGTAGGTGAGCAGAGCTCTATGGCTGGCAGCTCGTGCTGAAGCTCCAGATGGCCTCCATGCTGCTGTCAGGGAAACCCAGAGATAGGATGTCACACCAACACGTAAAGTGACCTGTGCTTTCAGCCAGGTGTCAGTTCCCACAGCTAAGCATGCACTAGAGACTGCCAGGCAGAGCACGGCCCTTTTGTTACCTGTGCTTTTTCTTTTCATTCAAATTACCGGGGGGTACAAAGACAATCCACTGCCCTAAGCAGCCCTACTGGACATTCCAGCCATTTGCCATCGTCCTTCCAGCTGTTCTCTGGCCAGGCTGATCTCTTCAGCCATTAGAGTTTGTGCCACATTACACTTCACCTCATTCATTCTTCTTAGTCCATCATGTTACAAACAAAACATCCTTCTCCACGTTCCTGTTACTCACCTTATGCCTCTGCCCGTCTTTAAATTTGACTCCGGTTTGGAAGTTTGCTTTGAGCTTTAGGATGCATGGATTTTATCAGTGACACGGTAAAAAAAAGTAGACAGCACGAAGGCCCTGTGTAAAGGCACAAAGTTACAAATTGTCCCATTCAAAAACAACAGGTTAGCCATAAACCTCAGGAGAAGACGCGTTCAGTCGGCACACGTGTCTGAGGGCACCGAGTACACATCCATGACCGGGAAGGCCAGGGGGAACAGGGCAGCTTAGAAAAATCCATCGGGAGTCTTCCAGGCAGGCACAGATTTAGCATATTTTCATGCCTAAAGGTGAATCATCTCCCAATTCTTCTTTAACGGGATACGATTCCAGCGGTGATCAAAATTCATTCAGGTCAGGTCATTAGTGCACTTTGTCAAGGTGGCTTTTTTGAGATCCAAACTATGTAAAGTATCAACAAAGGTTGTAAGTCTGCACACTTCCAGGTCTGTCCAAGGTCTTTGATTTTAAGGTCCCATGGTGTTCATCTGCCTTTTTCCAGATTTGCTCCAATTTGTGTTGACTGCGCTTGAAGCAGACTATGGCTTGGTTCATTTTTCTTTTAATTAGGACATCATCCCACATTTGGTTCATGTGAGTTGGTTCTGCCCTGTCTACATTTTCCTAAGGGCCTCCATTTGGTCCTTTCTCACTGCATAGTCATCACAGTTGAGAAGATGAACATCATACTCCTTTTTAAAGAATTAAGTACTAAAAGAAGCACCGCTCATGAGGTGCACTTCACTGAGTCAGGGCAGCTCCACTCTAGTCTCCTCAGACCTGATTGCTAATGTCTAGCTGGAGCTTACTGAGAACATCTCATCTTATAGCCAAAGATCCCGCGTTAGCTGCCTGAGGTTTGGCTTGAGCTTTCAAGATGATCGCGTGTTAACTGGCACACAGGTTTGGGGCATTTCCAAATAAATCAAATTTTCTAAAAAATTCTGCTCCCTTTCTGGATGCTCCTGTGGTGAATTCTACTCAAAGTCATTCTCAGACCCACCTGAGCTGGGGTTCACACATAGAACATTGGAAATGCCTTTCAATATGACAGCCACAGAAAGTCAGCAGTGAAAACACTGCCCACCAGCAGTGCCAGTGCCAGGTTATTGTGTGCCCTAGGCCAAGCTTACTTGTTTGGTGGCTAACCCATGTGGCTGGGATTTCCCCCACCCTTATGATCTGTGTCCTAGGCCAATGCCTAATTCACCTTAATGATGGCACCAGCCCTGCCCACCAGATCCGCCAAGGGGGTCTTCTGACTAAAGTTCAGCTTTTCTCACAGGATTTTCGCAGCCTTTTTTCTTTTCTTTTTTTTTTTTAACATGGCAATGCTTAAATAACTGGTAGCAGCATACCCAGTGCTATTCAACAACAGCATAAGGGCGTCAGAGACCCAATGAAAAGGAACAAGGCATGGAGAAGGACCACCGCACAGCCTAACATGGAGAAAGGGCAGCAGATGAAGTTGATAAAGTCATCACAGTTAACAACTCAGCCAGCCTACTGAAGAATTCTGGTGAGGCCATTGTGCTTATTAAACATTCTGAGCTGGACTGGCCAGGTGCAGGTGTTGTTCCTGCTTTGTGCCCCATGATTGGTGGGATTGTTGTCACGTGACCCTGCACTAGAAAAGCTGGATATGATAGGATATTACAGAAGGTACATTTTTGGTACGGGGTGGGGGGTGGGGTTCAAGCTAAAGTTAGAAAACGGGATTTTATCAGAAAATAGAACAAAACTGATCATGTCGATTCTCAGTGTAGTCTCCACCCTTCTCAATGCACTTGTGCCACCTGCCTGGCAGTGCCAGCAGAATAGAAGGTTTTGTCTTGTCAGATTTCAAACAAGGTGAGGTTTTGCATTTTGATTTTCATCTGACAGAATGCAGGTGCCAGGAATTCCAGACTCGGCCTCACCACTGTGGCCTTAGCCAAATGATTGGTGCTTTGGCTCCAAAGTCAGGGATCAGAGCAGACAAATTGCAGCGGAAAAATGCAAAGTGCGTTCATGAAGTGTGGCTTCCACTCACGTGACATCTCCTTACTGGGCTGGCACCTTTAATCCTGGGACAACTTACTTGATTTGTGATACAATTTTTGCTTTACAATTGGAGCACAGGGAGGTCACATGATTTGAACCCACAGCCTCAGGAGTTGAAGTCCAAAGCCTTAATCACTACACCATAATGCCTGACTGCCTGCCATTGTGATATTTAGCCCTAATGTAGATGAAGAATTAAAACAACTGAAAAGTAGTTGTATGTGAAGGTGCTCTGCTGCTTCATCACCTTAGAGGACCAAGACCCCTGAAGCTTACACACTCCCAGCAGCCTCCGCCAGACTGTATACCAGGTGAACAATCCCATTCTGCACCCATACCAGGCTGATTTCTGCTTGTCTGGGTGGTCTCTGGTGCTCCAGGATCTTGAATTGGTTTAGGCAGATTCAGCAATGGAAGGACTTTTATATGCTTTTATAGCATTTGGGGGGCAGTTTTGGGGCACCACAGGTCTGTCCAGGATGAATTGGTGACATGCTCCATCTCAGGGCTGGGCACACTGGAAGCTGTTGTGGATAAATGGATGGTGGCAAAATTGGATGCCATCATGAAAAATCCCCTTCATCCTCTCCAGGGGGCGCTCTCTTGGTGCACTTTTAGCCTCAGGTTCATTCCACCACGGTGTGCTAAGAAGTGCATCTGGGGGTCTTTTGTGCCCACAGCTATCAGGCAACTCAATGCTTCCTCCCAACGTACTCTTAAAAGTTTATTTTAAAATACCTACATAGTATACCTGTATGTATTTATCGATTGATTAATTGAATGGCTGTATTATTTGTCCCGTGAGTCTGTTTTTTTATGTTTTGCTGCTCTATGCATCTGAATTTCCCCTTGGGATTAATAAAGTTTATCTAATCTAATAAACAGATCTATTGAGAATGCACTGAACAACACATTGTTGCACTTGCTGAAATAATCTGAATGTCCCAAATATTAGGTGACATATGATAGGCAGTCGTAGAATAACTGAACTGAGTTAAATGACATTGCTGGGGTGAGAAAATGGAAGGGTTAAAAGGTAGAAAGTCATTTAATATCAGCATGCATGATAATTCTCAAACACAATAGATTTAGAACATAACTGTCACTAATACTGGAAACCTTCTTTACATACAACATTCTGGGGTCTCCTTTCTGTTGGCCCAATCAGCAGAAGTACGTCCAGAGACAATACGACCCCATCGAGGACAGCTTCAGGCCCTGGCGAGAATCTCTGAATGATGAAAATGCCAGGGAATTGAAGAAGACTCCGATGAAGGTTTGAACCTGGGATGCTGTGTGGGGGAGGCAGCTGCGCTAAACGCTGAGCCACCATTTGACCTGTTTAACTTGAATCACAGGAGAATTACTGGTAACAATTAAAGAATAAGAAGAAGACTGAGAAGATGTTCTCTGTTTAAGGGACAATTATTAGGAGCGTGGACAGGTCTGATCTTTACTTCTAATATTATGGGATTTTATGAGGAAACACTAGAGGGTCACAGACTGTATGATATAATTTAAAGCAGCTTAATGCTCAGAATGACAAATAAGTTCTATCTATCTATCTATCTATCTATCTATCTATCTATCTATCTATCTATCTATCTATCTATCTATCTATCTATTATTTAGTGCCTTTCATATCTATCTATCTTATGTCTTTCATATCTATCTATCTATCATATAGTGCCTTTCATGTCTATCTATCTATCATATAGTGCCTTTCATATCTATCTATATATCTTATAATGTCTTTCATATCTATCTATCTAACTATTATATAGTGCCTTTCATATATATCTATCTTATAATGTCTTTCTTATCTATTTATCTATCATATAGTGCCTTTCATATCTATCTATCTATCTATCTATCTATCTATCTATCTATCTATCTATCTATCTATCTATCTATCTACAGTATCTATTAGATAGATAGATAGATAGATAGATAGATAGATAGATAGATAGATAGATAGATAGATAGATAGATAGATAGATAGATATGAAAGGCACTATCTATCTATCTATCTATCTATCTATCTATCTATCTATCTATCTATCTATCTATCTATCTATCTATCTATCTATCTATCTATCTATCTATTAGATAGTGCCTTTCATATCTGTCTATTATATAATGCCTTTCATATCTATCTATCTATCTATCTATAGCTTTTCATATGATGAAGTGGGGGTCTTCAAGTGTAGGGCAGTCCTATCTCCTTCTCTCTTCACTCTGCACACCTCAGGGTATAAATATAACAGCAGGTCATGTCACCTGCAAAAATCCACAGATGATTCTGCACTTATGGGGTGTATTGATAAGGGGGATGAGACAAAGGAGAGGAGTCGGGTGGAGAACTTTGATAGCTGTCTTCACCTTAACATCAGCAAAACCAAAGAACTGCATATTGACTTTCACCAAAGAGCCTCTGTGTCTGGTCGCTATTCAAGGAGAGGATGAAGAGGTGGTCCACTCAAGACAAGGCCACCGGATGAACACGCTGATATAAAAGGCAGCCTCAGTTACAGGACACTCTCTGGATCCCTCAGAGGTCATTGCGGAGGAGAGAATGAAAACATTATGAACAACGCTGCACATCCTCTCTGTGACACACCAACACTGAGGACTTTTAGCCAATGACTCATTCAGCAGAAGTATGTGAAGAAACACCACAGGGGGCTTCATTATACCAACAGCACTACGTCTGCATAACACCTCAGTAGGACAGGGACTGCCAAGGTAGAAGTTTTCTTTCTTTTGAATTTTCATCTTTGTTCAGACCAAAGTTTGTGTGTTTATTTATTTATTTAGACTAGGGGGCTCTGCCCCCTGGTCGCTTCGCTTGCCAACCACTGAGTGGGTGCTACACACTAGCCACTTTGCCGCTCGCGTATGGGGAAGCAGATGTACAATTTAAACAGATTGTTATTTTCATGGGGATTGTTACATATGCATAATAGAACTAACTATTTTACATTACAGTGAGTAATTAACCAGAGTAAAAAATAGTAAAATGTAATAAATTGAAAGAAAATTCTGTTTCATGTTGCGTTAGAGGTATTTGTTGCGTTATACATTTTCGTTCTGTTTGGCTTTGAACATGCAAACACTTTTTAAACTTACACTTTTACAGTAAAACTTCAGTAAAAACAATATTTGAATTAACTTTTCGTCAATATCCCTTTGAATTTTGATTCCGTATTTGGAGTTACATTGTCACAACGTAACATATAACTGCCCGTGAGTGAATATCATTTCTTTCTCTCTAAGAAATAAACCAACTTTTTCAAATGTTTGTCCCTGTGATTTGTTAATTGTCATAGCAAAAGCTATTCTAATGGGAAACTAAACGATTTAATACGAATGGCATATCAAGATCTCCTTTGGTGTCTGATGTTATCCCCGGAAGATGTACTTCATTACCTTTTTTGTCGCCCATTAAAATTTTACATGTCAGAATTGTTTGACCAATTTTCAATAGAACTAATCTTGTCCTATTGCGTAGCCCATCAATCAGACATAAATTACGTAAAAACATTACGATACGTCCTTCTTTCAACAGTAATTCGGCCAGTGGAAGACCAGACGGTGTTAACAGTTGCAGATATTCTTCATGATATTGTAAGTTGATGTTTTCATCTTCCGCACCATCATCACCATCAGCATAGTCTATTGATACACATTTAACCAATTTGCCATGTAACCAATCGACAATTTTCACGTTAATTTGTTTGACTTCATTGTTTCTCGGTGCTAGGATTGCCTGTGTACTCATTTCTTCTGTTGATATCCCTTTGGAATGAAATTCTTCAATAAGATTTGGACATAATAAGTCTTCTTCTTTTATTGGGACCTTAAAGTGAGGAAAATGTACAAATGTATAAGAGCTGAGAGTGCAGGAACTGTGTCTGACAAAAGCATTCACATAAATGAGAGGTGAGAGGACTGTCGGTGTGGGCCGTTAACCGGAAATGGTTGACAAGGAGGGAGGGACTTGAGAAAATCTCTTGGCAATAGTCTCGTCTCGTCTCAAGATTTTCTTTAATAATAGAGAGATATCAATTTTCTCTATTTTTGTGTGAACTGTTTTACTTTGAGTTATTATTAAAGCTTTTAAAAATGAAGATATTTTGTCTGTAGAATCATTCTGACGTGTCAGGCTTTGGCTGAATCCCATCTTGTATGTTAGAGCTGCTGAATTTTGGTAATTTGGGGAAAACGCATCTATAGTGCAAGTTTTCTTTCTTCTGGATTTTCAGACCAAAGTTTGTGTGTTTATTTATTTGTTTGTTTGTTTGTTTATAGAGCTTCTGTAAAAAGCCGGAGGGCGGAGTGGTGGCTCTGAGGCTAGCGATCTTCACTGGCAATCGGAAGGTTGCTGGTTCAAATCCCGTAAATGCCAAAAGGGACTCTGTTCTGTTGGGCCCTTGAGCAAGGCCCTTAACCTGCAATTGCTAAGCGCTTTGAGTAGTGAGAAAAGCGCTATATAAATGCAAAGAATTATTATTAAAGCTGTCGCAGATTGAGGCCCTTATCGTCCTCTTGAACCCTCTGACTCGACTCCAAACACCAGGTAAAAGTCTAAATATTACTTTTATTTAGACAATACAGTGCACAAAGCACCCTCCACTCCACAATACTCATATAACTAATCAATACACTAATCACTACAATAATCAATCCTCCACACTCCCAGACACTTCGCCACCCTTCCTCCCAGCTCAGCTCAGCGTACTGGTTTCCCAGAGTCCTTTATATAGTCCCTGACCCGGAAGTGTTTCTCCCTTCTGTCCATGTGATCATGAACACTTCCGGGTCGGATAAAAAGCTCCTTTCTTCAACCCGGAAGCACGTCGTTTCCTCTTGTCATGTGATCATGACGCACCTCTGGGTTATAGGGCAAGTAAGAGTCCGGCAGCCTCCCCACAGTGACTCCTGGTGGTCCCCATGGTATCCAGCAGGGCTGTGCATATAAACTACAAAGTCCATGAGGCCCTGCTGGAATTCGGGGAACATCCACGCTGTTGGGAGAGCTCCACCTGGCGGCCTGGGGGTGATGGCAGGAATATTTAGCCGGCCACACACCACAAAGCCAAATATTTCCCTGGGGACAAATAAACTGTGCTATCCATCTTTGGGAATGGGCTCACACACAGAAAACAACAGGTTATGCGATGTTAAACTAAAAAAAAGTAATGTCACATCTGCACAGAGAATGGACTAACAGTCAAATAAAAAAATACTGAAGCAGTGGTGGTCCTTTAACTAGAAGCAGACCACTGAAGGAAGCAGCTGAAGGACACGGACATGTCCTGCACAAAGCCAGTCAGTCACGTGGCTGTTGGGTATTACCGAGGTGCCCCAAGAGGCACATTAAAATGCTCAGCTCATTAGATTTTGTCATGGATGGATTACAACAAGCAAAAAAAAAGTCAACCCACTCTCACCACCAAAAAACAAAAGGGGTGCCTGCTGCTGAGAGATAAAGAACACAAAAACTGGGATAGGGTGACGGAGAAGCCTCCTGTGGTGTAATATGTCACGGTCCCGCCACTGGTGTACCTTGATGACAGGACCAGGACATGGAGTCCACGTGTGAAGAACATAAGCCATGTCCTAATGGTGTGGCCACTCGCTGGGCTCTTCGATACGAGTCTATAAACGTATTGTTAGGGTCACAGCTCTGCCTCATTTGGTTTCATTTTTATTCTAGTGTCTCACATCTGCAGGGGGCCAGTGCCTTGTCTGCCATGAGGACCCTCAGGGTCGCAGCTACCCGAGAGGACTATAAGAGAGTGTCGGCCTGCACTGTGCCAGTAGTCAGTCCGAGTTTACTGCTCTGTTCTTTTGCTCTTCAGTGCTCCTTAACTTCAAGATTCCTGGATTTTGAAATTTGAGTTTTATGTTTTAGCATCAAAATGAACTTTTTTCTCAATTTTTTGCTAGGTGCTTTTATTCTTTTCTTCTTATCTTGCCTCGTCTTCTTTTTTACCTGCTGTTGTACTGCACACTCTCTCCGTAGAAGACATACATGTTGCAATTCCAGTATTGGGGACACCTGACAGTAAAGTCCCCTCTCTGTGTCCACACTGGGTGGTCTCTGGGTCTTCCGTGAGTCGCCGCACGTCAACACATTTTATTTGTTAACTATGGCAGCTCCCGTGAGTCTGCTCTATAAAACATGAGTGCTCCATCCAGGGTTACAGAACGTTGCACCCACTGCTGCCTGGGTGGCTCAAGCCCCCTCAGAGTTATACAGGTCCAGAAATGAATCAGAGTTGAAAGCACCAGCTTGGGGACCATCAAACTCTAAGTCAATATGATTTATGGAAATGTTAGGAGACGAGGAATTGACAAATTGTGTTGGACCCAATGAGGTGTTCTCCTCCTAGATGATATATATATGTGTGTGTGTGTGTGTTTTCTTTTCTTTACAAGGAGGTGACTTTGTAGCCTGAATTCTAATCCCACTCAGAAAGCCCCCCGTATACACCCCTCTGACCTCATGCAGACGCCTTGCAGCCAAGTCTCGATGGACTTGAAATGGTACTTCATGTCCCCGTAGGATCTGGAGATGAACTGGTAGGATTCAAAGACTTGCACTCGGCCCCTCTGCCAACGAGCTCCAAGGGTGCGCCGTCCGTCCCCCCATCCAGATTTCAACGTGCACTACGTCATGGATCTGCCGCGTCTCTGGAAAAGCCAATTCAAAGAGGACAAGTGAAAGGCATGCAGGACATTTTGACATTGTTACGTTCATAGCAAATTATGTTTTAAGAACCTCAGCCCACCATCAGCTTAAATGTTCAAGGGTCTAATGTTATATACAGAAAATTATATGAGCAGCAGGTTTTACATGAAGCAAAGGTTCTACTGCTGTGTGAATTTCAAACTAGTGCTGAAGAGCCGGCTCCACAATTCTGAAAAGTTTTGAAAGTTGAATACAATGAGTGGCATAAAAATCTAAAGGAGGGCCCACCCTTCAGGATTACCAAAGAATCTTCAACGCCATTGATGTCAAACTGCGTTTGTCAGCGTCACCGCACAGCCTGAAGGCCATCAAAGAGGAGCTTTTAACTCGTGCGCTGCCAGCTTCGTTCATAGTATCTTAACATGTGAAGGTCTAACTTCAGATGATATTATTAAGTGAACTTTAAACAATGAAGGTTTCAAAATGCCAGTTAAGGAGCAACTTGCCAATGGGAACTTTCCATATTGTCCTGCATCCTCCTCAGCTTTGTCAATCAAAGACTTACTTCATAATATCCTAGACAGACAGACAGACAGACAGACAGACAGATAGATAGATAGAAGTGAAAGGCACTATATAAGAGATAGATAGATAGATAGATAGATAGATAGATAGATAGATAGATAGATAGATAGATAGATAGATAGATAGATAGATAGATAGATAGATAGATATGATAGGCACTATATGATAGATAGATAGATAGATAGATAGATAGATAGATAGATAGATAGATAGATAGATAGATAGATAGATAGATAGATAGATAGATAGATAGATAGATAGACAGACATGATAGGCACTATATAATAGATAGATAGATAGATCTATCATCACAAACAGAAACAAGGGAGTGAATATTCGGAGTGAGGGATCTCCAGAGCCGAGGAGCAGCAGACCTAGCACCCTGAGTTCCCACTGAAGACTGGTGGACCAATGAGATAACGAGCAGCCCACAGGAGCAGGTGAAGACTGTAGTGAAGGGGCCAGTGTATGGTCTGTGGGAATTAAACACAGGGGTCTCAGATCATGGAACTCTTTGTAAGGGTGGACATCAGCTGGGGGCCAATGACATTTATATGGAGTTGAGGTATTGTTAGTTTGACTCAATAAACCGGCAGCACAACTCCAAAATAGCGCAAGCGTGTTTGTGGGCTTTGCCAGGATACAAGACAATAGAGTATGTTACAATGGTCTCTAGCCTTGAGCTTAGCTGACAAATGCATGAATGATTGCCTCAGCTGCAAAACAGGACAGTTGCCAGGGACCAAGTCTTCAAACACCATCCAAGTGATACCAGGCCGCAGAGGAAGACTGTCACAAACAACACCAGGGCTCTTAACTTGGGTGTGTGATGAAGCACGGGTGTCACCGATGCAGGGGTGAATATTTCCAAATATTAAAAGGGTAGCTTTAGAGCCTACAAGGATCATTTCAGGCTTGTCCCAATGAAGCTTGAGAAGGTGATGGGCCAACATATTTTCATACCACGCACTTTCTAATAAGCAGACAGAACTTAACTGTCATTGTCTCCAAAGTGGACAGGTGTTTATACAGTCATATGAAAAAGTTTGGGAACCCCTCTTAATTCTTTGGATTTTTGTTTATCATTGGCTGAGCTTTCAAAGTAGCAACTTCCTTTTAACATATGACATGCCTTATGGAAACAGTAGTATTTCAGCAGTGACATTAAGATTATTGGATTAACAGAAAATATGTAATATGCATCATAACAAAATTAGACAGGTGCATAAATTTGGGCTCCCTAACAGAGATATGACATCAATACTTAGCTGAGCCTCCTTTTGCAAATCTAACAGCCTCTAGACGCCTCCTATAGCCTTTGATGAGTGTCTGGATTCTGGACGGAGGTATTTTTGACCATTCTTCCATACAAAATCTCTCCAGTTCAGTTCAATTTGATGGCTGCCGAGCATGGACAGCCTGCTTTAAATCATCCCATAGATTTTCGATGATATTCAAGTCAGGGGACTGTGACAGCCATTCCAGAACATTGTACTTCTCCCACTGTATGAATGCCTTTGTAGATTTCGAACTGTGTTTTGGGTCATTGTCTTGTTGGAATATCCAACCCCTCTGTAACTTCAACTTTGTGAGTGATGCTTGAACATTATCCTGAAGAATTTGTTGATATTGGGTTGAATTCATCTGACCCTCGACTTTAACAAGGACCCCAGTCCCTGAACTAGCCACACAGCCCCACAGCATGATGGAACCTTCATCAAATTCCTCCACCAATAGGTAGCAGGTGCTTTTCTTGGAATGCGGTGTTCTTCTTCCGCCATGCAAAGCGTTTTTTGTTCTGACCAAATAAATCCATTTTTGTCTCATCAGTCCAAAGCACTTTGTTTCAAAATGAATCTGGCTTGTCTAAATGAGAATTTGCGTACAACAAGCGACTCTGTTTGTTGTGCGAGTGCAGAAAGAGCTTCTTTCTCATCACCCTGCCATACAGATGTTCTTTGTGCAAATAACGCTGAAATGTAGAACGATGTACAGATACACCATCTGCAGCAAGATGTTGTTGCAGGTCTTTGGAGGTGATCTGTGGGTTGTCTGTAACCACTCTCACAATCCTGCTCATATGCTACTCCTGTATTTTTCTTGCCCTGCCAGACCTGCTGAGTTTAACAGCAACTGTGCCTGTGGCCTTCCATTTCCTGATTTAATTCCTTACAGTTGAAACTGACAGTTTAAACCTCTGAGATAGATTTTTGTAGCCTTCCCCTAAACCATGAGACTCAACAATCTTTGTTTTCAGATCTTCTCAGAGTTGCTTTGATGATCCCATGCTGTTGCTCTTCAGAGGAGAGTCAAAGGGAAGCACAACTTGCAATTGACCACCTTAAATACCTTTATATCTCATGATTGGGCACAGCTGTCTATGAAGTTCAAGGCTTAAAGAGCTAATCCAACCAATTTGGTGTTGTAAGTAATCAGAATTGAGCAGTGACAGGCATTCAAATCAGCAAAACTACAAGGGGACCCACATTTTTGCACAGCCAGCTTTTCACATTTGATTTAATTTCATACAACTAAATGCTGCTTCACTAAAAATCTCTGTTCGGAAAACACCCCAGTACTCAGATGTTCCTAGGAAATGAAAGACATACCACTGGTATCATTTTTGTTGAAAGGAGAGTCAATTATTATGCAGGCTGAGAGGGGTTCCCAAACATTTTCATATGACTGTAAGTATAAAATTCCCCTTGTAAATATTCTCAGAGTTTTAGTCCAAGATGAAAACTAACATACTGTAGATACAGTTTAGCAGATGAAGGTTGTAGAGAAAAGTCAAGCAAAATGACACCTTTTATTGGCTAACTAAAAAGATTACAATATGCAAGCTTTCAAGGCAACTCAGGCCCCTTCTTCAGGCAAAGATGTAATCTTGTAATCAGATGAAGGTTGAAAAGCCAAAGAGAAGAAGTGCCGTATTTCAGCAGGAAGGCAGAGCAGCAGAGAAGGACAGTAGACAAGACGGAGGTCCTAAACTTGCTGGGTCTTTAACAAGTGAATGAAGATTTGAGGTAAACCTTAATCTGCTACGAAAGATTTTATTTTTTTTTGTAAGTTCAAGAATACTTCGTTTTTGCTCACAGTAAAAAAAAAAAAAAATCAAAAGCAAAATATATTTAAAAGGACGCTGCAATCACGTAGTAGCTACAATGGCATGGAATCAGTGCTGCTAACCAGCAGTTCATCATGACATCCACTCATTTTTCTTTTTCTTTCTTTTTCACAATTGGCACCATTTTAGAAAAGGCCGTAGGCATTCCTGCGTTTATTGCTTTCTGGCAGACAAACTCAAAGCTCCGGGCAGGTTGCACCTGCTGCTCAAAGTCATAAACCCACAGGTGCACCAAAGCTTTGATAAAGAAGCGTTACTTTGTTCAATTTGATTGTGTCCATCAGTGTCTGGGTCTGAACTCTATGTGCGTACTGGCACAGGCGGTGTTTGGTGGGGGGGGGGGGGTATGCCGTCACCAGCACTAGTGTCCTGGGTTCAGATCTCAGCTCGGCCACTGCCTGTATGGAGTTTGCATGTTCTCCCTGTGTCTCTGTGGGTTCTCCAGTTTTCCTCCCACATCTCAAAGATGTTAAAGTTTGGTTAACTGGTTGCTTTAAATCTTCCACTTGTGTGTGTGTGCAACCCCAATAGACTGCTGTCATGTCTTTAGCCTGTGAGGCAGGCAAAACTGTGAAAATGTGCGCTACCACCCCAGTAACCCCATTTACTTCTGAATTCAAAATGGAAAACGATAACAGGAAGAGCAGTGAAAGTAAAACAATTTTAAGGTCTGAAATGGCAACACATTTGTTTCAAGCAAAATCAAGTAACGTGCATCTGAGCTCCGCTCCTGTCCCGTGGTCCTGTCAAGAGCGACGCCACCTTCCCAGGGTTCTACGTTTTCTTGTCTCTGGGACCGTACTTACTGGTTGCCCTCACTGGGGGGTGTTTAGAACAGAGAGGAGACCGTTAGCAGCAGCGCCACCTCTTGTCAGGGAGTGGTACTGCATCCCTTGGCTGAGCTTGTCAGGGAGCCCTCTGGCCCGCATGCGTGACAAGCCCAAAGCTTCATAGAGGATTAGAGGACAGATGGGTGGCATGCCAACATATAAACACTCAACCACATCCCAGCACTAAGATATGCTGCCACCAGGGGTTTTCTTTTCTTTCCCTCCCTTTGTCCCCAGCCATCTTACTTTGCGGGTCGAAGTAAGTGCCTGAAACGAAAACTAGATCTCCCGGCTGCATGTCCTCCTCGGCGCTTAACGAAATGGGCAGGGTGTCATACTGGTAGGCTTGGTTTCCAGGACCAATGACAAAACCAAACTCATCTTTGAGGTCTTGCAGGACCCTCCGCACCAATCCACAGCAGTCGAGGAATAGTCTGGGCTGCTCTTGGTCAGCACCTGGAAAGAGAATTTCAGTAACAGCTGATTAATGTGGGAGCGGAAGATGCCATCATCTATATGCTACACCGATCCCTCTCTCACTTGGACAGAGGCAGTGGTGCTGTAAGAATTATGTTTCTAGACTTCTCTAGCGCCTTCAACACAATCCAACCTCTGCTCCTTAGGGACAAGCTGACAGAGATGGGATTAGATTCATACCTAGTGGCATGGATCGTGGACTATCTTAAAGACAGACCTCAGTATGTACGTCTTGGGAACTGCACGTCTGACATTGTGGTCAGCAACACAGGAGCGCCACAAGGGACTGTACTTTCTCCGGTCCTGTTCAGCCTATATACATCGGACTTCCAATACAACTCGGAGTCCTGCCATGTGCAAAAGTTCGCTGATGACACTGCTATCGTGGGCTGTATCAGGAATGGGCTGGAGGAGGAGTATAGGGACCTAATCAATGACTTTGTTAAATGGTCCGACTCAAACCACCTACACCTGAACACCAGCAAAACCAAGGAGCTGGTGGTGGATTTTAGGAGGCCCAGACCCCTCATAGACCCAGTGATCATCAAAGGTGACTGTGTGCAGATGGTGCAGACCTATAAATATCTGGGAGTGCAGCTGGATGATAAATTAGACTGGACTGCCAATACTGATGCTCTGTGCAAGAAAGGACAAAGCCGGTTATACTTCCTTAGAAGGCTGGCTTCCTTCAACATCTGCAATAAGATGCTGCAGATGTTCTATCAAACAGTTGTGGCGAGCGCCCTCTTCTACGCAGTGGTGTGCTGGGGAGGCAGCATTAAGAGGAAAGACGCCTCACGCCTGGACAAACTGGTGAGGAAGGCAGGCTCTATTGTTGGCATGGAGCTGGACAGTTTAACATCTGTGGCAGAGCGAAGGGCGCTCAGCAGGCTCCTATCAATTATGGAGAATCCACTGCATCCATTAAATAATGTCATCTCCAGACAGAAGAGCAGCTTCAGCGACAGACTGCTGTCACTGTCCTGCTCCACAGACAGATTGAGGAGATCGTTCCTCCCCCAAACTATGCGACTCTTTAATTCCACCAGGGGGGGTAAACGTTAATATTTAACATTATACATAGTTATTGTCTGTTTTTTTCACCTGCATTGTTATCATTCTTTAATTTAATATTATTTATTGTATCAGTATGCTGCTGCTGAAGAATGTGAATTTCCCATTGGGATTAATAAAGTATCTATCTATCTATCTATCTATCTATCTATCTATCTATCTATCTATCTATCTATCTATCTATCTATCTATCTATCTAATGGCACAAAATGGAAGCTGATTCGTCTTAATGTTAATTTAACTTACGTCACAATGTGACTGACATACAAACAGCACTTGTCATCTGAACGTCTAGGAAAAAAATGGCAGCTCACTGGTCAGAAGTTCAGAAAAACAAACAAAACAAACACACAGAATACTCTTATTATATGGAAACGTACTCCCGGTACTCAAAAGAAAAACATTATCACATTATTTCACCAAAGTCTTGTGTTATTTGGCAAAGGTATTGCCTGGTGTGGTCATTGTGGTCATCCTATGACAGCTGGTGGGGGGACAGAATAAGGGTGTGGTCACACAAGTGAGTATGAGAGACAGTTGACGGGCTCAAAGGGAAGTGTTTTTCAGCCGAGCCAGGGGGTGGTGCTGTCAAGTAACACTCTCTCCGCTTTTCTCCCTCTGCAGATCCTCATCACAACCCGCCTCCCCAAGATCCTGCCTAACGATGACATCACTTCTGGTTCATTTAAGACCCCCACCTCTTCCTGTTCCCATTATATAAATCTGCCACCATCTTGATTCACCTCAGTTGCACATTACTGACTGTAAAGACGTTTTTCTTATTTTGCATTATTCTTCAAGTATATTGGGGTCTATATCCTCCAAACCTTTAGGCTTGTGACCGAGTCGCATTACAACGTGCATTACATCCAATCAAGTGACAAGAACTGAACAAAAGTTCTCAGGCCAGGTCAGGTCAGGTTGGGGAGCATACACTGGTATGGCGCATTGTTGCACTCACCACATGACGAAACAGCTCGGCATCCTCATTGGCAACCCTTCAGGCAGACACGCGGTCCAGTTCCACCCTCCAGAAATGACTAGCTATCTGCCACAGCCAGGTGTTATGTGGGCGTCCCCTTGGCCTGGTCCAGTCACTCGGGTCCTCAGCAAAGTGAGCTAGATCACCCTCAGGGAATTGCGCCTCATGGCTGTAGTGCCGTAACTTACCCCTCACAATGCAGGTAATGTGCCTCATTTAGGACTCCATGAGCAACTGCTCATTCAACACAAAGTCATACCTGCGGTACCCAAGGATTCTCCGAAGAGACACAACACTGAAGGAGTCCAGTCTTCGCCTCAAATCACCGGATGACATCCAAGTCTCTCAACCATATAGAGCAAGACTAGGGAAGCACCAGGACTCTAAAGACTTGGACCTTCGTCCTTTTCCATAGATATCAGCAGCGCCACACACCCCTTTCCAGCAACCTCATGACAGTCTACTGACTTCATAGGAAGACATGAATGTTACTGCTGAGGGAGACACTCTCTCTGCAGACAGACACACTGCTGATGGCTGTGCCCAAGAGGTCATTAAAGGCCTAGATCTTTGGTTTTTATCAGGACCCTCACAAGCCCAGACAGTAAGACTCCTCACTCAGTCCCTGATCTGAGTCTCCTTTGACTCCATGAAGATTACAGGATCGTCAGCAAAGTCAAGATCAGTGAATCTCCCTTCACCAACAGATGCCCCACAGCCGCTGGACCCCAAAGTTCTAAGCTTACATCTAATCCTGCATGTGCTAAGGGGTAAATTTATTGTGCCCAGTTTAGGGTCACAGGGAGGCGGCGATTATCGCAGCAGCAGCAACGGTAGCACTGGGTGTAAACGTGGTGGGCGTGCGCCAGTTAATCTCACAGCCAATCACAAAAGAGTGTGCCGCCTACAATCCATTAATTGACACCTTTACTTAAAATGTCCGTTTAGTTTTTATTCCACTTATTTTCTGTGGTTCGGGGCACTCGAGAGACTGAACGAGGAGTCTGAGTGTCTGGGCTTGCGAGTGTCCCGATAAAAACAAAGATCCAGGTCTTTAATGACCTCTTGGGCATAGCCATCAGCAATGTGTCTGTCTGCAGAGAGAGTGTTGCCCTCGTACCTCGGCAGTGACATTCATGTCTTCCTATGAAGTCAGTAGATAGATTGAGAGTGCATGGGGGGATTATGAGGTCGCTGGAAAGGGGTGTGTGGTGCCCCCGATATCTCTGCAAAAGGACGAAGGTCCAAGTCTTTAGAGTGCCGGTGCTTCCCGGCTGCGAGACATGGTGGTGGTGGGAGTACGCCGGTCACTCTCACAGCCAATCACAAAAGAGTGTGCCGCCTACAATCCGTTAATAGACACCTTTACATAAAGTGTCCGTTTAGTTTTAATCCACTGTGGATATTCTGGAGTGGTGTGATTTGTTGGCTCAGCAGCCAGTGTTCATACCGTGAATCTTCAGGGGCTCGGCTTGGAGACTTGGATACACACAAGCACATAGCACGATGCATAAGTCTTAGTGTCCTGTATGTCGTATGCATGTTAAAATGCATGACAACTGTCTTAATATCAAAACATTTACTAGAATGAGTAGTGAATGATAAAAAAGAAGAACTCATTTAATAGTGGGTGCAGTTGCCCTTTGACCTTGAGACAAGTTCTCTTAGCCGCACTGCCTATTGTGTAGTTTTGTGTAATGCCAAGAATCTTGTTGAACTCGTCTCTGTGCTTCTGTCAGCTTCAGCTGTCCTCCCCCTCCAAGTGGTCCCAGACTACCTCAGATCAGGGATCTATTGAAGCCATGATATCTGCTGCAGAGCTCCTCATTCTTCTTCTTCTTTTTGTTGAAGATTGTTCTTTGTGACCCTGGCCATGTCTTCGGGGTCACTGTCCTGTTGCAGAATAAAGATGGAGCCAATCTTAGCCTGAAGAACTCCATTCATTCTGACTAGATCCCCAACTCAGTTTGCAAAAATGCAGCCACCAGCATGTGGGGCACCTCAGTCATTGGCAAAGAGACAATTCCCCACGTCGCACTTTCCTGCAGACAAACCGTCTAACGTTTGAGTCAAACATTTCATTTTCTCGCTCATCAGTCGAGAGCACTGGCCGCAATCGTTCAGCACCTCAGGCTTTGTGTTTTCGGGTATAGATGAGTGCCTTAGCTATTGGATTAGTGGCTTATTGGCAGCAGCTCTTCCATGATGATCACATCTAACAAAATGTTTCTGGACTGTACAGGGGTGCACTTGGGTTCAAGTGGTATCAGAGAGCTCAGTGATGAGCTTCTTCTGATTTCGCAGGGACGTCAGTACAGTCGTCGCCAAAAGTTTGGAGAATAACATAAGTGTTACTTTTCACAAAGTTTGTAGCTTAAGTGTTTTTAGAACTTTTTGTCAGATGTTTCTATGGTATACTGAAATATAATTACAAGCTTTTCATAAGTTTCAAAGGCTTTTATTGACAATTTTATGCGCAGAGTTCATATTTGCAGTGTTGGCCCTTCTTTCTTTTTCAAGACCTCTGCAATTCGCCCTGGCAGGCTGGCAATCATCTTCTGGGCCAAATCCTGACACATGGCAGCCCATTCTTGCACAATGCTTGCAGTTTGTCAGAATTTGTGGGGTTTTGTTTGTCCACCTGCCTCTTGAGGACTGACCACAAGTTCACAATGGGATTAAGGTCTGGGGAGTTTCCTGGCCATGGACCCAAAATTTTGATGTTTTGTTCCCTGAGCCACTTAGTTATCACTTTTTCCTTATGGCCCGGAGCTCCATCATTGGGTGTCACCAAACTGTCGGAGGATGTTTTGGTACCATGTGTTTTCAGTGCTTTCTTGCTTTATTTTTGGTGTGTTTACTTATATATATATATTATATATATAAAACCCCTGTATATTAACCTTGGCATCCAACAAGAGTGTGAAAGGAACAAACCCTAAGAGGATAGTTGTAGTATCGACGATTGAAGAAGGAACTTAGCGTGAAGCACGTTTATGGAAGTGACTCCCCTTCCTCTCCACCAGCCACACGGGACATCAGCACTCTTCACTGAGGCACAGTAAATGCAAATTTTCATTTTATTATACAATACTAGGGGGCTTCTCCCCCTGCTCGCTTCGTTCGCCAACTCCCCCGGCCTGCGCTATGCGCCAGCCACTTCGCATCTCTGCCGCTTGCGTTTGTGGATTTCACTTTCACCAAACAACAAATCTTTAAATTCTCGCGGATACGCCTCTTCATTGGGAAGAAACACTACTTTTCCCTGTTGGCAATACGAATTAGAACATCTACAAGTCTCTGACTTAAAGTTTAAATCCGTTATATTTCACCGAGTAATAATTTCCGTTTGTTTGCGCTAATGCGATCTTTACTATCATTTTTTTGAGACTTTCGAATTTTACTACTTTCATAATCTCTAACCTGCTCTGCATGTGTATCATGCCAACGTTTTTGAATTCTTTACAATGTTCTACTTTGTCACCTACTCTTTATCTTTTATTTCCAGCCCCGGGCGTGGTTAAAACTCTTGGTACAAAGACTCATCTCGCGGGACGTGAAAGTATCTCTCTGAAAATATCCCAGGATATTTTTATTATAATAGACAGATTTACATATTTTATTTATTGTTTTCATGTTTTAATACATTATTTAGGGCGTTTATTTTTTATTGTGTTATTTTTACCTTAAATTATATGTATTTGCAGTTTAAGTTTATCAAAATGAGCCTGGAAACGGATTAATTTACTTTCCATTACTTTTAATGGGGAAAACTGATTCACACTTTGAACAATTCAGAGTTCAAATGGCTTCCTGAAACAAATTAAGTTCTATGTACAAGGCGCCACTGTGTATATATATATATATATATATATATATATATATATATACTAGCAAAATACCCGCGCTTTGCAGCGGAGAAGTAGTGTGTTAAAGAGGTTATGAAAAAAAAGGAAACATTTTAAAAATAACGTAACATGATTGTCAATGTAATTGTGTTGTCATTGTTATAACTGTTGCTGTCTTTTATATATATATATATATATATATATATATATATTATATATATAATATACACACACACATAAACATTTATATACATATACATATATATACATATCTACATATACACATCTACATATATATACACACATACATAAACACACACATAAGACTTACTGACTGAAACGGGCTTTCATTGACAATCATGTTACGTTATTTTTAAAATGTTTCCTTTTTTTTTCATAACCTCTTTAACACACTACTTCTCCGCTGCGAAGCGCGGGTATTTTGCTAGTATATATATATATATATATATATACATATACACACATACATGCAGTTTTAATAACACAGAAATCAATATAAACATTAACATCATTATCATATGAGAATATGAAGTAATATATAAGAAGCACATTTCATATAAATATAAATTATTAAACAGTAAAATCTTCTTCTGTAATTTGCTACCGTGGCAATTTGTGTGTCTGTCCAGGATTTTAAATGACCTGTAGCTCGCAAAACCGTTTCACCTATACACTTGAAATGTGGTACACATATAGTACGTCACGTCTACTATCCGCTTTATGGGTGATGATTGTTTTACTCTTTTTATCTTTATTTTATTTTATTGTAGAATCAACTCCTATCTGCGCACAGCAGGGCAGCCGTGGGCGGATGCGTATGGTGTATTCACTCCATGTTATCGTGCATTGCGCTGTCAGTGGTATTTTGCTAAAAGAATTTGAACAACATATAAGAAGCGTATAAATTATTAAACAGTAAAACATTAACATTTAAGAAGTAAAGTTACATTGAGTACTACTGCAGTGCCTTCGGGTATACCTCATTTTTTGTTTGCCAATTACATGCTTAAATGTATACATTTTTTGGTGCACCTACCGGAGAACACGCGACATATAACAGAGCGTGGGAGAAGCATGGATTTGAAACACGCGTTGAGTTCATCTGCTGGTCTCCCTCGTGGAATAACTGGTAATGTTTGACTAAAATGTACAGCGAGTAAAACGACATTACCTCCTATTTTTTTTTTTACGATCTCAGAGATCTTGCTTTTTTCGGTTCAAGGCTTCATAAGCTCTTTTATGTTGTATGGTGTACTTATCCCAAACCATCATCTTTGAATGTTACAAGACTTTCGCCTTGTATGTAGATCGGGGTAATTACATTCATTGCATTCCTAGTCTGAATCACAATCTGATTGTATGGGTGGTTACCTGGCACTGTAGGGTTGCCACCCGTCCTTTAAAATACGGAATCGTGGCGCGTTTGAGAATGAAATTGCGCGTCCCGTTTTGAATCAATACTGGACGGGATTTATCCCGTATTTTTTTTATCATTTTTTTTTTAAAGCAGCGTCTCATGCAAATCATCCCACACGCATTTTATGAAGATGCCTCCTTTCCTACTTTTGATTGGGTAATACTTGATGTCATCGTTACTTTGATTGGTGTTTTTAACTGTCCAGTGAGGAGGGCGTGTCTTTTAACTACAGTCTGCAAAGTGTTGGCACTGAGATGTGGCGTCAGCGCCATAGTTGAAGCCCCTAACATTGCGGTCAGCAAGTCGGCTAACATCCGCCATGTGCCGTCTTTCAGTTGCGAGAAGCAGATCATAGAATGGTTGAAACTGTTGCCCCTAACGTTGCGCCACGGCGTGTGGTTCGTTTATACGTCGTGTCTTCTCATTAAACTTTTATCTCGCGAATATGTTATTGCAATCCGCAGCGGGAGCGTTTCTATAAACTTAATTTAAACTTACGTTTTACACCGTGCTTTGTTTCCCTTATGAACATGCTTGTATGCTTAACTCGCTCCGTTCTCAATTGTTTAATTAATTTTTTGCTCTTCGCTGTTTGCGGCTCTTCCTCCATTTCCCCCCACTTCGTTCTTTTATCTCGCGAATATGTTATTGCAATCCTTAATGGGAGTGTTTCAATAAACTGATTGAAAATAGTTTTGCATTTACCTTTTTAGTAAAAGGCGAGCTTTTAAGCCTGAGAAATCACCCCGTAAATGCACACGTTTAATTGGACATGTGTTAATATGTATGGTTACACAGTATTAAAAGACAGTGAACAACGTCAGTTACCTTTGTTCCCGCGTTTGATAAAAGGTGAGCTTTTAAGCCTGAGAAATCACCCCGTAAATGCACACGTTTAATTGCACGTGTTAATACGTATGCTTACACAGTATTAAAAGACAGTTAAAAATTAACGTCATTTACCTTCGTTCCCGCGTGCGACTCGTGCTGTAAATCTCTTCCTTGTTTTTAGTTCACGTGATTACGTAGGAGGCGTGATGACGCGATACGTGACTCCGCCTCCTCCATTACAGTGTATGGACAAAAAATATGTTCCAGTTATGACCATTACGCTTTGAATTTCGAAATGAAACCTGCCTAACTTTTGTAAGTAAGCTGTAAGGAATGAGCCTGCCAAATTTCAGCCTTCCACCTACACGGGAAGTTGGAGAATTAGTGATGAGTGAGTCAGTCAGTCAGTGAGTCAGTCAGTCAGTCAGTGAGGGCTTTGCCTTTTATTATTATAGATATATATATATATATATATATATATATATATATATATATATATATATATATATATATCGTAAGGTTTCTAAACTCTTGTGGGACTCCCCCCCCCCCCACAGAACGACATGCCGAGGAGCGTCCTGAAGCACAATTGTTGTGTCTGTGGAAGACAGTTTATCCGTCACCGTGGCAACCACAGGCTCCTGGCGCTTCAGCAGCTCACCACGAAAGCAAATCCAGGCCAAAGGCGGTCGTGCTATAAGCACCTGTAATCAATGGGTGATGCAAGGAACATTATAAATGCAGGGAACAATATTACTTGGCCACTAACCTGGCCATGACCCTGCCGGATTGCTGTGTCTGTTTATAGGAGAGCGGTAGATCCTGCTACAATAAATAACCGCGCTGTTCCTGCTTCAAGCTCAATAAAGCTGGTTTTGAGACTCAGCCTCATGTTTTGGGGTGCAAGACAGGGACTCACACGTCACTATATATATATATATATATATATATATATATATATATATATATATATATATATATACATATACTGTATATTGTCACACACATGCGCATAGGAGGCAGCTAAAGGCTGTGAATGACAGTAATTCCACGTCAGACCAGGGTGTGGCAGAGTGCACTGACTCTTTCTCTCACTTCTCTACAGACCAGTTACAGAAAATGTCGCCTCACCCCGGTGATGTCACTTCCGTTTCCGGGGCCACTGATGACATCACTTCCGGCCCTCACCCCAATTACATAACTTCCAGTTCCGGCCCCAGTGATGACGTCAATTCCTCCACTCTCCTTTACAGCCGCCATCTTTGTGCCAGCAAATCAGTTCTGTTGTGGACTCTAACCTGTCCTACCACTATTCAACCAATTTTGCAGCCAGGAAAAAAATATACGGGTGGCTGCCCCAAAACTTTTTGTGTCTTTTTGTCAAGTTTGTGACAACAATATTTTCTTACAGTGCATCCGGAAAGTATTCACAGTGCATCACTTTTTCCAATTTTGTTATGTTACAGCCTTATTCCAAAATGGATAAAATTCATTTTTTTCCTCAGAATTCTACACACAACACCCCATAATGACAACGTGAAAAACGTTTAATTGAGATTTTTGCAAATTTATTAAAAATAAAAAATTGAGAAAGCACATGGCTCCAGCAGACCCCCGTGACCCTGTGTTCGGATTCAGCGGGTTGGATAATGGATGGATGGATGTACATAAGTATTCACAGCCTTTGCCATGAAGTTCAAAATTGAGCTCAGGTGCATCCTGTTTCCCCTGATCATCCTTGAGATGTTTCTGCAGCTTAATTGGAGTCCACCTGTGGTAAATTCAGTTGACTGGACATGATTTGGAAAGGCACACACCTGTCTATATAAGGTCCCACAGTTGACAGTTCATGTCAGAGCGCAAACCAAGCATGAAGTCAAAGAAATTGTC
The DNA here is from genome assembly GCF_900747795.2 of Erpetoichthys calabaricus. NCBI lineage: Eukaryota > Metazoa > Chordata > Cladistia > Polypteriformes > Polypteridae > Erpetoichthys > Erpetoichthys calabaricus. Next base: position 174,400,467 of record NC_041401.2, read on the forward strand.
TGTAGACCTCTGAGACAGGATTGTCTTGAGGCACAAATCTGGAGAAGGTTACAGAAAAATTTCTGCTGCTTTGAAGGTCCCAATGAGCACAGTGGCCTCCATCATCCGTAAGTGGAAGAAGTTCAAAACCACCAGGACTCTTCCTAGAGCTGGCCAGCCATCTAAACTGAGTGATCGTGGGAGAAGGGCCTTAGTCAGGGAGGTGACCAAGAACCAGATGGTCACTCTGTCAGAGCTCCAGAGGTCCTCTGTGGAGAGAGGAGAACCTTCCAGAAGGACAACCATCTCTGCAGCAATCCACCAATCAGGCCTGTATGGTAGAGTGGCCAGACGGAAGCCACTCCTTAGTAAAAGGCACATGGCAGCCCGCCTGGAGTTTGCCAGAAGGCACCTGAAGGACTCTCAGACCATGAGAAAGAAAATTCTCTGGTCTGATGAGACAAAGATTGAACTCTTTGGTGTGAATGCCAGCGCTTTGAGTAGTGAGAAAAGCGCTATATAAATGCAAAGAATTATTATTATTATTATTATTGACCTGAAATTTGGTACACATATCCTACGTGACGTCTACTATCCGCTTTCGGGGTGATGATTGACTTCCAAGGTTATTCCTCTTTTTATTTTTATTTTATTTTATTATAGAATCAGCTCTCAGCAACGGCCAGCAGGGAGGCCGTGTGGCGCTTGCATATGGGTGCTGTTCTCACCCTTACCACCTTCACCGTCACTTCCCCTACCTTTTCATATCTTAAATCATTCTTGAGGCAGGTTGAATACTTAAGTGCCAGCTTAAATAAAAAAATTTTAAAAACGTACTAAGTAATTGCAACACAAAAACTAACTTAATCAGCTTTAACGCGAAAAGATGGCGACGAAACAAGAGAAGCAGTGGGCCGCTAGGGTGGAGAAAAGAAGAGCTGCTCAGGAAGCAGCAAACACATCAACCTCTGAGCAAACGAATGATAAACGTACAGAGAAAGAGGATGAAAACTAGGAATGATCGCGTCAAGTGTATTCACTGCATGTTACTGGTATATATATATATATATACACACACACACACTATAGAGACTACAGAGAGAGAAACTATCTACAACAGGAGGATTGTGAGTAATGACTGCTGTTGACAAAGAAGGTCCAAAGAAAATAAGAAGTGACCCAACTGGTTCCCCAATTCTTTTTGTTTGCTTCCATCTCAGATTTGTTTGACAATATATTTATGTCCCCTTTTATTGAATGGTGGGGGACCCACTTCCTTCTGCTGACACAGTAGCAGGAGCAGCTTTACACTTAGGCAGAGCTGCCTTGGGGCCCAACAGAAAAAGTTTGCCCTATGCAGAGCTAATTGAAAATTAAATTCATTTAATAAATCAATGGACTTTCTGCAAGGAAACCTGTTAATTTTGGCCAAATATTATAGGAAAATCGCAAAACACACCATGTACAATATTCATCATAATGTTAGGTTTAAGTTTATTGTTCATTGTATTACTGTACTGTGAAATTCTTGCTTTCATGGTTGACCAACGTGTTACACAACAAAGCCAGACAGATAAAAATGTAAGGCACTATTATGAGATTCACAGAATTTTATATTCAGTCCTACAAAACACAGGAAGTCAAGTGATGGCTGTGTTGTGTGCTCACACTTACAGCAGAGTTCTGAACTGACTGGAGCTGCGATAAAAGATTACAAAGGACATCTGCCAGTAGGGAGTTACAGAAGACAGTGAGGGGTATAATAAAACATGGAGGAAGCTTCTCAGTATCAGAAATGAAGGGGAATGAGCTAACATGGCATATGCTATGGAGTTGAAAGTAAGAACATTTCATAGATAGATAGATAGATAGATAGATAGATAGATAGATAGATAGATAGATAGATAGATAGATAGATAGATAGATAGATAGATAGATAGATAGATAGATAGATAGATAGATAGATAGATAGATTTCTTTGGGCACCACCAGGGGGCACCGAATGGGCTATTGAGTAAATGTTAATCAGCTTAATCAGTATGTCTTTAAAATATGGAAGGAAACTGAGAAACCCACAGAAAACCCACCTGCCCACCCTCTGAGAACACGTAAATGTAACCAAACTCTGGGGCCCATATAAATACAAGAAATTTGAAACAGAAATGTCATTGACAACTTGATGAAAGAAATCATAATCACAAGAATGAAAATTATTTTAGAAAAAAATATTGGAGCCATTGTTTACACAAGGAAGTGTCAATAGTGCAGGTACCCACCGTCTGGCTGGTAGTGTCTCCTGCTGTAGGGGGTCCCAATGTACTGCTTTGCCTGATTCAGGAACTTCATGCGCAGTTGCCAGTGGTGGTCTGAGCTTTGCTGTGGACTCTGTGCCTTCTCTCTCATCCGCCTCAGTGCTCTCAGTTGTTGCTGCACAGAAGGGAGGACACTAGATTAGTGGGATACTGATGGTGTACTCTGTTTATGTGGTTTATGAAATTAAGAGAGATGAAAGGCGTGATATTTAATTTTTAATAAGAATACTAATGGTACGATCCAACAGACTGATTCTCCACACAGGCTTGGTCCCTGCTTTTTACCCACTGAAACCAAAACTTTAATCAGATTTGTGAAAGTTCCATTTCATTACAAAAACAAGGCAACTGAGTAATGTAACATTTAATGAAGTTATTGATCCTTTAATAACTAAGTTTTTTTTTTTTTAAATTTCAAAAGCATTCCCCATTTTCTGTTGGGCTTGTGCAGGCCAAACGCCTGCCTCTTGATTTTGGGGCCAGGCTGTTTTTGTTTCTAGGCCATATCTGGAGTCTTGCAGCCTAATTTTTGAGTTTACTGCAATCATAACACTCAGATGTCTTTATGTGATGTGGGGAAAAAAAAAACAAAAACCATGCAGGCAAAAGGAGAACATGCAAGGCCCACACAGGCGATACTCCCAAGTATTGAATTTAAGCGCAGGGCATTAGATGACAGGGCCACCCTGTGTGTTACATAAAGAGAAATCTAATAAGAACCATGTCAAAGTCACTCAGTCCAGTTCAAGGGCCTGTCCTAGCAGCGCTGGGCACAGGGCAGGAATGGAACCTGGACAGGACATCAGTCCATTGTAAATTCATTTAATTATTTGTCTATTTGTCTATGCAGCATAAAATGACATGAAGAAGCAGTTCACATGAAAGCTAATTTAGAAAAGGAAAGAGTGCAAAAGGTTAATAAATTGTATATAAATTACATTAATAATAGTATAGAAATGTAAGGCATAATGCAAGAGAGATCAGAACAATAGCAGGGAATCAGTACATTAAAGAATGGAAAATTGTTTTCAATGTTACAAAATTAATTTCAACTTAGTTTTTGAAGGAAAAGGGAAAATTACAAACAGCACATGTATGTATAAAAGAGTCAAAGAATTTCACAAAATAAACGTAACCAGGAATGACGTAGCCCTCTGTACCTCAAAGTTTGTCCATGTAGAGCAAGCCGAACTCTTCCATTTTGGCAAGACAGTGTTTTGTTTTCGCCATGAAAAAGTACAACTTCACAGACGTCACCGCTCTTTCTTCCTTCTTCTCATTACAGAGTTCTTCATCCTAGTCGATGATCAATAAACACGGTGCCGTACTTACACCTGATTGTGAATCTTGTTGATGGCCTGGCGAGTTATTGAGCTTTAATTACAATAAAACGTTTGCGCTCCCCAGTAAGACTGCTCAGCAGGTGATGGTGCCACTTTTCTTTCTGCCATGTCACTTTGCCGATCCCTTTATTTTTCTGAGGTGGCCACAAGGTCCAATTTCTTGATTTTTGCAGACCATATCACATCATAAGCTTTCGATTAAGACCTGGATCGAGGTTCTAGCCCCAGTGGTCCATGAGTGCCAGCACGTTGCTACACCATATGTGCCTGCTGTCATTCCTCTTTTTCTTAGAGGAATTGCTTCTGCAATGTGCTTCAGGCTCAGCACATGTTGGTGCTGTTTTTTTCCTTTCTTCCATGTCATCCTCTCGAGACGTTTTCCATAAGAAAGACACAAATCCTGATAATTTGGTGAAAGCTGCCGTTACCCACATTTTTTGCTTCACCAGTGTATATCACGTCACAAGCTTTCGAGTAAGACCAAGGTTCTACCCCCAATGGTTCGCGAGTAATCAATCACATGACAGACAGACACAAGCTCCATCATTTCATATACATCAATCAGCCACAACATTAAAACCACCTGCCTAATATTGTATGGGTCCCACAAAACAGATCTGAAACCATTGTGACCTCTGAAGGTGTCCTGTGGTATCAACCACCAAGCCAGTAGCAGTAAATATGGATCAGGCTTGGTTTTTCCAGCACATTCCACAGTTTCCGTCATTAGGATTGAGATCTGGGGAATCTGGAGGCCAAGTCGACACCTTGAACTCTTCATCATGCTCCTCAAAGCATTCTTGAACAAATTTTGTAGTGTGGCAGGGCGCATCATCTTGGTGAAACAGGCCACAGCCATCAGAGAAAATCGTTGCCAGGGAAGGGGTGTATGTGACCTTACTTCCTTCTTTCCTTCCTTCCCTCCCTCCCTCCCTCCCTCACTCTAGTAGTGTAACATGGACACTTCCTAGGCTATGATTCATTCCCAGGATGTTAGAGTTGTCAGGGCGCCATTGTGCCACCCAATACCAAACAGAGAGACCAATAAACTTGGGTCAAAGTCATGATAGGTGAGATCCCGGTCTGATCAGTTGATGGCAGTGAGGAGAAAAACCATACTCTGGTTTAGTGCGTTTCTGTTGCAATTAAACTATGATGGGGACTAAGGGTCCTTGGTAATGTGCCTACTCTGTGTCTGTCCTTTACATAGACCTTGTGACGGCGTTCACTATGGTGAGCACGGACACCTCACACTTTTTTCAGAAAGACTTTTTACCCCTGGAAAAGCTGACCTGCTCAGGGGCGCACAGTAACTGCTGCACCACTATGCCTGCCACCTAGTCGCCAGCGTAGGTGTGATGAGGGCGCCATATAAAACAAAGGCCGGGTGACTGACGTCACATTTACAGCACAGCTGCCTGCTCCTAACCGTCAAACTGCTATAAATAGAATGAAAGTTAGGAACTGCTTTTTCGTTGGAGGAACTGGTCTGTCTGGTTTCTCTGCCAGAGGGAGTATACTGGCACAGTAAACAGCAATTATGTCAAGCATTCATTGATCTGATAGGCCTCACCTGAAGGAGGAGGTAACTATTACATCTAATCTCCTACGGGCGCGGGGACTCGCCAGTAATCCCTGCTACTTTTAAGCACACCGAGGGACGCAGCTGATTCAGACTGCCTCAAAGCGTCTGGAAATGTCTTTCAGGCCTGATGAAAGGTCTCTGAAATAATAGTAGACTGCCCTGCACTTAACACAATGGCTCGTGGTCTCTTTATTCTCGTGGAGCTCCTCATTTTGTGGAGCACATTAAACCTCAGCCAGGACCTTGTGGCGTTCAGCTTTCTTGTTGTCACTCAATCAACGGTTATTTTACGACATGACATCCGCAAACCTGCTTAAACCGGAATATGGCGGGAAATAACCGAGCAGCATCGGGTGTGAGGTGGGAAACACCCTGGATGGGATGGAAGGGCATCACAAGGCCCAGTCAAGCAAACATCCACAAACCGGACCAGTTTTGGTTTGCCAGTCTGGGAATGCGGGAGAAAAAAAAACGGAGCCTCCATCCTACACGGGAACAACATGCAAACTCCACAGCAGTAATTCAAACCCAAGAAGGCACATCCATGAGGCAGTAGCACTAACCATCTTGAAGAAGGTGCTCTCAAGGTGCATTGCATTACAATAGCGATGTATGTGCGCACGGGCAGGTCTAAAGGGGGTCAATGGCCTTACGGAATGGTCTGGAATCCTCATGCCAACTTTACTGGCTTTAGATACGTTGATTATTTTTTTTCTAAACTAGAATATCTTAGCACTCAACAAGATATCTGATTTTAAAAGACAAACTAATGCGGTATGCAATACAAGATGGGTGTTTCGCACCCCCCGGCATCACGGTTTGCTAAACAGCAGTGTGGTAATTTGAACAAAATGACAAAAAGTGGCATCCACAACGTAAATTACACTTAGAGCATCCGGCCAAGCACCAGGGCAGACCAGAGGGAATTGCATTGGCATTTCCGTGTTTTGTTAACGCCTGCACCCGAACTGAATTGTCTAACTCCTTTAACATTTTAGCAATGTGAGACGGTGGCTATCTCACAGATCCAGCACCCTAGGGTTAAATCCTGGCCTTTGTCTGTCAGCACATCCTCCTTCTCCTTATCCTTGAGGATGTCAATGTCGGGGTGGTTGATGATTGTAAATCGGCCGCCCTGTTGTGGCTGTGTGTGAGGGGTGGGCCTGCAATGGCCTGCTGGCCCAGTCCATGGTTGGTTCCTGCTTCTACCCGATCTCTTTAAACTAACTCTTGTGTCTGACCGTCCAGCCTGTGGGCTCACGCTACCTGAAAGCTGTATCTATAGTGTCTGAGCTAAGATGTGTCTGTGTGAGTGTGCGCTGCAATGGTCTGGCCCAACAATGTGACCCAGAACTGAATTAACATGTAAGGTTATCCCTTCTATCTGAAATGTATTTGTGTAATTGATACCAAAGTTCTGCAACTTAACAGGTAAAGTGACTTGTCCAGAGTAACCTTACAGTGAGTAGCTGACACCAAATCTGCAACTGTTGAATGGCCGATCTTCCAGAATTTAACTCTTAACACCGTGAACTGCATTTATGGGATGTAGTGTAGGAAGTGTAAAATGCTTTATATAGGGGAAACTAAAAACACAGTGTAGGCAAGATGCATTCAATATCTCTGATTAATGGAGAACCAGAATAGGCAGACTAAATTGTATAATCATTTTCGACAACCAGATCACTTACCAGTTTTTTTCCCATTAGAACATCAACCCTTTTGGTATTAAAACAAGTGTTGGAATGGATTACTAAATTAGATACATTTTTTCCTAATGGGTTAAATGAAAAATAAATGACATTTCTATTTAGTGTTTTTTCTCTCACAATTGAATTAATGGGGGAGTAATTACTTACATATTACGGGACTAGTGTACCAGTGCATTTCCTGCCATGTAAGGCGGGTATCCCCTACCTTAAAGTTTGTAGTACAGCCATTTAGCCACTTGAGGGCGACACTGCCTTCCCCCTTTATTTCATTTGGCACCTTTCTATACTGAACTTCATTCCAAGGCTCCACTGTTCCCATATTGCTGGAGCTGGAGGGCCGACAGGTTAAATGGTTGGCTCAGGGTCACCCAGTGAGTTGGCAGTGGGTGTTGAACCAGTGACTTTGTAGCTGATGGTTTAAAGTTTTAGACACCAGGAAGTCACACTGCCTAGTTAAGTTCATTCTCTGTTGCAGATGTCAGTAGTATGGGTGCTGCCTCACAGCTCCAGTGTCCTAAATTCAAATCTCATGCCCTGCTGTTATGTGCGTGAAGTCTGCACATTCTCTCTGTAAGTCCGTGTGCTGAGGGCCTTGTGGTGGACTGGTGTTCTCACTAAGATGGATTCCTGCCTTGCCTCTAGTGATGTCAGGATAGCCTTCAGATTTAGATTTAGAGGATTTGAGAATGTGAGGTTACATCACAATCCTGTGGTGCTGGCACCTGACCCAGGGCAGGTCCCGGCATTGTGTTCAATTGTGCAGAAATGGTCTCCTGGTCGCATCCCCCTGAACTGGACTAAGCAGGTTTAATAATGGATGGATGGAAACTCCCAAGGGCTGGTGCTCTCTCCAAGTTCTGTTTCTGCCTTGTGCCCGATGATTGCTGGGACAGGTGCTAGGTCGCTTGTGGTCCTATCCTGAATAAGCACGTAACAAAAATGGATGGATGGAAATGCCCATCAACAGTGGCATAGCTAGGGGTGGGCAGAGCCAGCACATTTCTGGGGGCAGCATTATTGACAAAAAGGCTCAGTACAATTTGTGTGTAAGTGTTATGTATATGTAAGAATTTAATACTAAATATAAGGTCTATTTAATGTTTCAAATAATTGCATTGAATGTGTGATGTGCCTGCGCCCTGGTATTAAGGTGCACGTTACAGCCGGAACTTGTTTTATACATAAAATGGTGGAAGTTTGGTAATTGCTGTATTTGTGTCTGTCTTTATTAACTTACTATTATACTGTTGGTTTAAGTGTAAAAACACAACAGAATTGGCGACGAGAAAAAAAAAATAAACCTGCCGCATGCTGACTGTTCAAAGCAAACTGAGCTTCTCCACCTTGCATTGAGTGAATTTCCATGTTTTCTATGTGCTTCGTGGCATACTGAAGAGCACACCCTGGGCCTGCCAGAAGACATACGGATAAAACACAGAAGTGAGTAAAGAAAATCTTAAGAATTTGAAACAAGATGTAAGGATGTGTAGGACAAATGGCTGCTTTTGACAGCACCGAGGAGGAATGAGCTACTTACACTGAGAGACTTGAGCAGTACTGCCTCGCAAACGATATCGGGAATGAGAGAAAGGTGGCTGTGCTTTTAAGTGTAATGGATCCGAAAACTTATAATCTGTTGCGCAGTCTAGTGGCACCATTGAAACCCACAGAAAAATCATTTAAAGATATTGTGGATGTATTGCAAGCACATTTGAACCCAAAGCCGATGATTATTGCTGATCGGTTTCGCTTTCATAAACGGGACCAGCAGCAACACGAGTCAATTGCAGACTATATTGCTGAGCTAAGGCGGCTTGCAGAGCACTGTCATTTTGGCGAGGGCTTGTCCGACGTGCTAAGAGATCGACTCGTGTGCGGGCTTCACAACGAGAGCATACAGAAACGGCTCCTCACAGAAAAAGATTTAACATTACAGCGCGCATAGGAAATAGCGATTTCAATGGAAATGGCGGAAAAAGACGCCTTAGAATTTAAGAGAAAAGTGACTTCACAGTGCAGCCTCAATAAGGTTGTAGCAAAGCACGCTGAGAAAATCCCATCCTCGTCGCCAATTCTGTTGTGTTTTTACACACAGCTCACTCAACCACAGGTCAGACTCCAGCAATGCTTTTCCTGGGAAGAAGCTTGAGATCACGCTTAGATCTGCTAAAACCTGATTTGTGTATACATGTGCAAAAGAAGCAGTGCTTCCAAGACCAAAAACAACGCAAGCTTAGAATATTTGAGGTTGGACATAAAGTGCTTGCTAGAGACTACCGACACTCAAATCAGAAATGGCAACCTGGTAAGATTGTGTCAAAGACTGGTCCACTGACATACACAGTGCAGGTGGGGCATGATACAGTCTGGCGCAGACATATCGACCAGCTTCTAGATGCACAAGCTCAGGAAGACACATCACAAGACAAGGCTGAGGAGCTGATCATTTCTCAGAACTCAAATGAGTTTACCTTCTTGACACCTGATTCATCCCTTGCTGCTGGTGAATCTCAGCCTCAAAAATCTGCTGAATCAACCTCATCTCAAATGTCTGCTCCACCTACACAAGAAAGACGCTATCCTGAGAGGATTCGTAAACCTCCTGAAAGGTTGAACTTGTAGTCGATATTAATGTACAAAGTACTTAAGAGTCTGTTAGCTTTTGTAAGCTGCATTTCGCCATACATAAATGTTTCAGTACACCGTAATAAATGGTGCACTTTTATATAGTATGCTTTAGCTGTCTTTATATTCATGTTTTGTATCCATGCCAAGTGTTTTGTAGATATGATATATATAAAAAAAAAAAAAAATACTGTTACACATCCAAGCTGGGTGGGATGAAATGTTATGTATATGTAAGAATTTAATAGTAAATATAAGGTCTATTTAATGTTTCAAATAATTGCATTGAATGTGTGATGTGCCTTCACCCTGGTATTAAGGTGCACTTTACAGCCGGAACTTGTTTTATACATAAAATGGTGGAAGTTTGGTAATTGCTGTATTTGTGTCTGTCTTTATTGACTTACTATTATACTGTTGGTTTAAGTGTAAAAACACAACAGTAAGCAGCAGGGTTCAGAAAAATATCACTCATGAATGAAAAAAAGTAAAATTCTCTGATTTTTATCCACAAATGCTTCAAAAATAATTTTCAGACTGTCCTTCTGTGACGGCATCAGACACAGCAGTTGAAATTTATGAGGCAATAACAGAAATAAACATAAACGTTACACCGATAATAAGATCTAGGCAGATAAACAATTTAGAATATCGTTTCTTTATCAATCCGAATGCGTTTTGCTCTGCGCAGAAAACATCCCCACCTATCACTTGTACACTACACTGCTTCTGGTATTCACAGTGTAATTATATTAAACTAAAACTTAGAACATGGCTTATCAGTCTTTAATAATAATTATATGTGAAAAATTATTGCTGTTTCTCTGTATATGAATAACTCTGCAAAATTTATCTTAATTTTTCTCTATACGTCATTTTAATTTTCTATTTAAATATGTTAACATATTCAGATATGTTGGTGGGCGGCAAATTGAAGTACTGCCCGCCCAGAGTGGCACGAACTCGAGCCACGCCACTGCCCATCAAGGATCGTCATTAAGCCCACACCTCATGAACACTTTGAAATCACTCCAGTATTTTTTGGTGGACACGTTCTAGCTCACTGGTATGAGAAAACCCCCACATATGACGTGGTGTCTAGTCACGCAGGAAGTCAAGCTTTTTGGGGTTCCCTCTATTTTGCACCCACTAGACCTGAAAATCTCTAGTCTTTAGCCCATTCCTGGACCATATTTTGTGCAGAAAATTACTCCCTTATGATAAGGAATAAACCAATACGGTTCTTCAGCAGAAATGACCACAGACCGCATCAACTGACCCCAGGGTTCACCACCTAATGGGATACTAGGGGGTCAAATTTACTCCTGGGGGTCGGTAATAGAAGCATGAGGATGGTCGTTCTATTCTCTTTCGAGGTTGCCGATCATAAGTATTGTATGTTTGATAATTGGTTCTTTACTGGTGGTCCTAGCCCACTAACAGCTACTCCAAGAAAACTAAAAATGACAAATTGCAAACATAAGCATGTGGGGTATCATTTTAGACCTTCATCCTTCTATTATAAAGGAGCATCAACCATCCCCAGCTGGGATAAACATCCATCCACTCAAGCCATAGATTATGACAGCTTCCCAGGCCCATCCATCCATTCATGAAGGCCTTCTGGCAGGGTAAGGATACATCTAATCTGGTGGGGATGAGAGCCAGTCCATGTCCTAAATCTGCTGGCCATGCTGGTTGGCACTTGTCATTAATTCCCTTAAGAATAGTAACCAAAGGTAACTCCACACCCAGAATAATGCCATCCTCCTCACTCTCTCTCTGTCGCTCTTTCGTTCTGATACCCAATCAGGTATTGGGTACCCAATACATTCCTAAATCTTACCAGTTCCTGGTGGTGCCCTTCTTACTACACTGGTTGATTTGTAGCCCCACTGTCAGAGTTGCTTTCCTTTTTCTCTCTCTCAGGCTTATGCCCGTCCCTTACCCTGCCACGTGCCACCATTTTCCATCTCATCAACCAGGCAACTCATCATGCAGGCTGGCTGCTCTGCCTCATTTTACACGTCAGGTCTGCTGACAGGTGGATCACAGATGAAAGTCACAGGGACAATGAGCCTGAGGGCTGCCTAATTGAAATGATTTTGTTACCCAACATATTCTAACAATTCTAAAAGTCACTTCCTGAAAATAACTGTAAAATATTTAAAATAATAGCAGGGAACGAAGAAGAAGAAGAAGAAGGATGGGATTGGCACGTGGTGGTCTGAACAATGGGAGTGAGCCGAGTCAGTACAAGCAAAGGCTTGCCACCTGCAGTTTTGTCACCTGTTCAGTTACACCTGCAACGTGGTGAATCAGGACTGAGAAATGATCGGGGGGGGAGCCAACCACAAAAATAAATAACGTCTGATCTGATTTCAAAAGGGGCCAACACCCCTTGACCTCTTAACAGCTGGCCCAGGTCAGCAGACTTAACCACAATTCCTAGCAGCTGCACGTCCTCATTAAACCCATTCTGACGCTGAAAATATGTAAAAAGCGAAAGTGGGGCAAACATCCACTCCACGCCGGCTCTCCAGCACCTAACCTTACCTGTGCCCCGGAGAAATGGCCACACTCCGCTACTAAAGGCGTTAGATGGCCTCGTGCACTGCTAATTAGAAAGCCGACTGCTTATAAACCTCTGGGTCAGAGCCACATCATGTCATAAAGTTGATATTGTGCACTTGGGCTTCTGACTGCCACATGCAAGCCTTGACGTGCTGGGTAAACGTGTGTGGTCACATGGAGGATGACTTAGGCCTTCCAGGCTTATTGCTTATTGCATTAAATTCGGTCAAATTCAGCTCAACGTACAGAGCCAAGGGGACGTTTCTGAGCAGAGTAATATTTAGGAAAAATGTAGTGCCTGCCTCACTGTCAAATATAATAGAGCAGTGGTTCTCAACCTTGATTGCTCCAAGGTCCCCCAGTGTACCGTGACAATATGTCAGGTCCCCCCTACAGAGTTGACTTTTCCTGCAGGCTAGCATGCTTGTGTTTGAACTCACATTTCTGAACAAAACCCTATTTGCTGGTGGTGCTATTATACCTCCTGTGTGCCTTAAAGTCTGTCAACGACACACAAATAAAGGAGATAAAAAAAAAAAAAGGGTTTGGGGCAGCCACCCCATATGATATTCCTGGCTGAAAATGGATAAATTAGTTGTACAAATGTGTACAGGTTTGAGTCCAACACAGAACTGATTTGAGATCGTCAAGATGGCGGTTTTAAAGGCAGGCAGAAGAAATGGTGTCATCAATGGGGCCGGAACCGAAAGTGGTGTCATCAGGGCCGGGACAGGAAGTGACATCATCAGTGGGGACCGGAAGTGACATCATCAATGGCTTCAGGGTCGGACGTGACATCATCAATGGGGCCAGAAGTGAAGTCATCAATGTGCCCTGAACTGGAAGTGACATCATCAAGGCCAGGCACAATTTCCCGTAACTGGTCTGCAGAGAAGTGAGATAAAGAGTCTGTGTACTCTGCCTCCCCCTGGTCTGGCGTGGAATTACTCTTATTCAGGCCCTATAGCTGCCTCCAATGCGCACATGTGACAAGAGTAATACACAATTTTAAAATCAGTCCATGTATCTTCTTATATACCATATATACTCATGTTTAAGTTCTCCTGCGGATAAGTCAGGGCTTAATTTTACCGTATAATTTACGGTATTTTATAATATCGGCCATATAAGTCAAATGCGGAAAACTCACACTGTGGGTCCAAGAGATTACGATATGCTAACGCCCACCTGAGAGAGTAACCACGGAGCACAGAGCCTTTATTTTCTATGTATTGTGCCTACGTGACCACACGGTAATACCCGAACTATTCTGAAGCGACGATTGCACTGTTGTGTGTTTTTTGTATCTCACACCCTCATACACCTTTATCGTAAGAGCATCCCTTATCTACAATGGAGCGTTCGATCAGAATAATAATAATAATAATTCTTTGCATTTATATAGCGCTTTTCTCATTACTCAAAGCGCTCAGCAATTGCAGGTTAAGGGCCTTGCTGAAGGGCCCAACAGAGCAGAGTACCTTTTGGCATTTACGGGATTCGAACCGGCAACCTTCCGATTGCCAGGGCATATCCCTAGCCTCAGAGCCACCACTCCGTCCTCTTTTCGTATTAAAACTGATTAAGTCGGTGTTTGTGTTGCAATTACTTTGTACGTTCTCTTTAATTTGTCACTTAAGCTGGCATTTAAGTCTTCAATCTGCCTGTAGAATGATTTAAGATATGAAGAGGTAGGGATGAGAATGGCGCCGTACGCATGCGCCACACGGCTGCCCTGCTGCGCACTGCCGAGATAGAAGAGATAGAAGAAAATATGAAGCTGATTTTAAATTAAAAGTCGTTGAAGTGGTGAAAGAAACTGGTAACTGTGCTGCTGCAACAAAATTCAATGTGTCCGAGAAACTGGTGTGAGATTGGAGGAGGCAAGAAGAGAAAAAAAAATTAAGTGTCGTATTTTTGAACAGGTGTATAAGTCAGGGTCTGATTTTATGATCAATTTTACGGGTTTCAAGGCCCGACTTATACGCGGGTATATACGGTAATACGCTACTGTGGCTGTCCGTTTGTCTGTCCAGGATTTGAAATCACCTGTAATAATAATAATAATAATAAATTTTATTTATATTGCACTTAGCTCGCAAACCGTTTGACCTATTGACCTGAAATTTGGTACACATATACTACGTGATGCCTACTATCTGCTTTCAGGTGATGATTTTTATTACTCTTTTTATTTTATTTTATTGTAGAATCAACTCTCGGCAGTGCGCAGCAGGGCAGCCGTGTGGCGCATGCGTATGGCGCCATTCTCATCCCTACCTCTTCATATCTTAAATCATTCTACAGGCAGATTGAAGACTTAAATGCCAGCTTAAGTGACAAATTAAAGAGAACGTACAAAGTAATTGCAACACAAACACCGACTTAATCAGTTTTAATACGACAAGATGCCGATGAAAGAAGAGAAGAAGCGGGCCGCTAGGGTGGAGAAAAGAAGAGCTGCTCAGGAAGCAGCAAACACATCAAACTCTGAGCAAAAGAATGCTAAACGTACAGAGAAAGAGGATGAGAACTAGGAATGCGTTATCGTGCAGTGCGCCGTTACTGGTTATTTTAATAAAAGTTATTTTACTAGAGTCTGAATTTCTTACTCATAACATACACTGTTTTTGACTGTGTTGTCATGCATGCATATCACATGGTGACCAGGTGTGTAGTTTCACTCCGGACAGAGACAGCACGCTGCCACCAACTATCTTGTCTTCCTTTTTCCTCCACAGTTTGAAGTAACTGCCCAGTGAGGGTAACTGACTCCGCCTTCTTACAGTCCCTGAGCCATAAAAGAAAGACTGCCAGGAAGGAGGTGTCACTTCATGACCAAGTGATCAGAGAGAAGGAGCTTCTCAGTAGCTCAATATTTTGTCGAGCAGTTCTGATCTGTTTTAACACCATTGAGTGTTCGTTTTTGTTCTTTCATTTAAGTAAACGGAGACAGCCGGGTTGGCATCCCAAATTTTCTATCAAGCCTGTCGTTCCCTCAGATGATCCTAAGGGATAAGAAATAACCCGTTATTTAACAAAATGCAGAACTTGACACAGCAGGTATTTTTGCTAACAACACAAGGTGCTCACTACTCACTGGGTTCAGGTATTGCTTTTTAAATTAAGCATAAAAATTATGAAGTATTTCTGACATTAAACAAATCAAAAGTAATTTTTAAAATGCACAACTAGACTTTACTTCCTTACTTAATTACAGATGCTATTTCGTTATCCCCCGGATTCAGAAGCGGAGGCGTTCCCGTCAGCCATAACCACATTTAATAGGAATTGGAATGCAAAAGGGTTTCCTCTCCACATACAACAGTCAAGTCAGCAGAAAAGACAAAAAGAGTGGCGTGGTGCTGTGGCAGCTGTCGGGTACATTGCAGAAGGGTGGCCAGTCCTGGCACTGGTGCAGCTCCAGAAAGTGAGTGTAGCAACGGTGGCGTGGTGGGAGAAGTTGACTTACCATTTCATTCGTGAACTGTCAAGTCACTGCCATCATGCTGAAACATCTTTATGGTGGGGTGGCATGTCGTCTTCTTTTCACTTTTTTATGCTGGGATTTTCACACACAACAGTTTCTAGAGTTTATACAGAATGGTGGCGGAAAACAAAACACATCCAGTAAGCGGCAGTTGATGAGAGAGGTCAGTGGAGAATGGCCAGAGTGGCTCAAGCAGACAGAAAGGTCTACAGTAACTCAGATGGCCACTCTGTGCAACTGTGGTGAGCAGAAAAGCATCTCAGAACACACAACACGTCTGACCTTGAAGCAGATGGGCTACAACAACAGAAGACCACGCTGAGTTCCACTCCTGTCAAACGAGAACAGAAAGCCAAGGCTGCAGTGGGCACAGAGGGTCACCAAAACTGAGGAGCTGGAAACTGAACAGCCACAGCCTGGTGTGATGAGTCTCAGTTTCTGCTGAGGCACACAGATGGTAGGTTCAGAATTTGGTGCCAACAGCATGAATCCAAGCACCCAGCCTGCCAGTTCTGGTGTGTGGTGGTGGTGGCTTAATGGTGTGAAGAATGTTTTCTTGGCACACTTTGGACCTGTTAATACCAATCAATCATCATCACTTGCATTTCCACTGTCTATTCTCATGTGCATCCCACAATTTTCCCCATCTTGTAATGTCTACTTCCAACCTGATAATGCAGCACATCACAAAGCAAAAGTCGCCTCACACTACTCTTCACGAACGTGACAGTAAGTTCAGTGTACTTCAGTGGCCTTCCCAGTCACCAGACCTGACTCCAATAGAACACCTTTGGCATGTTGTAGGAGAGAAGAATGACAAATATGGAGAACTTGTGTGATCGCAGTCATGTCGACATGGAGCCGAATCTCAAAGGAATGCTTCCGACACCTTGTGCAATGAAGAACCGAGGCTCTTTGGAGGTCTTACCCTGGTTGTACTAGTAAAGTGTTCCTAATAATATGCCTCCTGAGTATATTCTCTGATTTAAACCTTCAGGTCTGACTCTACTGTACTGTCATGTTTAGTGCCATCTCTAATGGTGTGGTCAATTCTGAGTGTGTCTTTGTACTTTATCATGTATATTTTTTTTTTTTACAATGAATGTAATCTTGCTTGCTTTCTAAGGTACCTGGTAATGGTGGACTCTGTGAAGGGTGCTATATAAAACAGAAAGTGATTCATCTTCTGAGGTTCAAATCCCCCACCTAGCCTTTATCCACGGAATATGCATGTTCTCCCTTTGTTTGTATGGATTGTTCTCTGGGTACTTTGCATTTGATAAGGTGCCACATGAGAGGCTGGGCATCAAACTAAAAGAACAGGGAGTTCAGGGTGATGTTTTTAGATGGGTGCAGAATTGGCTCAAACACAGGAAGCAGAGGGTGACGGTGCGAGGAACCTCATCAGAATTGGCTGATGTTAAGAGTGGTGTTCCACAGGGGTCAGTGCTAGGGCCCCTGCTATATTTAATATATAGAAATAATTTAGATAGGAATATAAGTAACAAGCTGGTTAATTTTGTAGACGATACCAAGATAGGTGGATTAGCAGATATTTTGGAATCCATTATATCATTACAGATGGACTTGGATAGCATACAGGCTTGGGCAGATTTGCAGCAGATAAAAACTAATGTCAGTACTGTAAATGTAAAGAATTATACATAGGAAGTAAAAATGTTTGGTTTGAATACACAATGGGTGGTCGGAAAATCAAGAGTACACCTCATGAGAAGGATTTAGGAGTCATAGTGGACTCTAAGCTATCGATTTCCTGACAGTGTTTAGAAGCCATTAAGAAGGCAAACAGAATGTCAGGTTATATAGCGCCCTGATGTGTGGAGTACAAGTCACAGGAGTAGGGATGGGAATCGAAAACCGGTTCTTGTTGAGAACCGGTTCCCACTGTTTCAATTCCATGGAATTGTTTGCCATTTTTGCAAACGATTCCCCTATCGATTCCAGTCGCCTCGAATGACGTCACCACGTTGCGTAGCGTCATTTACCCAGCAGGAAACATGGCGCCTAAGCGGCACAAACACTCAAAAGTTTGGTTATACTTTACGAGAAAGGATGACAACAGGGCAACTTGCAATACTTGCAAAGTAGATATTTCATTAAAGGGAGGAAACACTACGAATATGCAAAAGCATTTGCTCACGCGATAACCTTAAATGAATGTCGTGTTTTTGATCCGCTCCAGACTAGTGAATCTCAACCCAGCAGCAGCGGTAACGTTTGCACGTCCTCTCCCGTTAATACGGCAGGTAACTAATCAACTAACATTGCATATTATGTTAGCGCGATTTGCCTTATTGCAAAACCTGCTATTACTGTGCATTGCATTTAGATGACCATGACGAAAGAGACAGACAGAGTCTGGCTGGCTTAGATGCTGGCAGTTCTCGCTGCAGTCTACCGGTAGCTTCTCCTTTCACAGAGGCGGGGAAAAGTAAAAATTCCTTCCTGAAAAAGCAGATATGCTTATATTTCTGCAAAAGAATTGTTAATTCTCCATAGTTGATGGTTGCAGAATTGCACAGTGCACAGTTCCATTGGACTTGAGTTGATTGTATTTGTTGCTGGCTGATGTAGTTTTATTTTTGAGTGCTCAGCTCATATATACTTTTAAAAAGGAGAGTGTAAATGTTACTGGACATTCTTGTGTAATTGCCACAGAATTATTTATGTTATACTTTGTTGTTGCTACAGAAGAATATTTATTTTATTATTATTTTACATTTAAAATTTTTTTCTGGGGACCCCGTGGCACCCCATCGAGGAGCCGTAGGCTGTGAATCTCTTAAGATCTCACTGTTGGGTTGGTAAGGTCAGTCTAATTCTAAATTTCTGTCTTGTTCAAAGATAAGATATAAAACAAAGTTCTAAGCTAATCGACCTGTGTGTTCTCCTTTTTTAAAAATAAGAATCGATAGGAGAATCGATAAAGAATCGAATTGTTAAACAGAATCGAAAATGGAATCGGAATCGTGAAAATCTTATCAATTCCCATCCCTACACAGGAGGTTCTGCTTAACCTTAATAACACACTGGTGAGGCCTCATCTGGAGTACTGGGTGCAGTTTTGGTCTCCAGGCTACAAAAAGGACATAACAGCACTAGAAAATGTCCAGAGAAGGGCAGCTAGGCTGAGTCCAGGGCAACAGGGGATGAGCTATGAGGAAAGATTAAAAGAGCTGAGCCTTTACAGTTTAAGTAAAAGAAGATTACGAGGCGACATGATTGAAGTGTTTAAAATTATGAAGTGAATTAGTCCAGTGGATCGAGACAGTAAAGGGTAAACTTCACACAAACATTAGGAAGTTTTTCTTCACACAAAGAACCGCAGACATTTGGAACAAGCTATCAAGTAGTGTGTAGGACAGTAGGATGTTAGGGATTTTAAAAACTCGACTTGATGTTTTTTGGAAGAAATAAGTGGATAGGACTGGCGAGCTTTGTTGGGCTGAATGGCCTGTTCTCATCTCGATTGTTCTAATGTTCTAATGTTTGATCTGATACATGTCCAGTGTGAGCACTGCGATCACCTGGTACCCTCTCCACTGCCTTGTAATCAATGCTGGTGGGATGGGCCGCAGCTCCCAAAAGAGATTGGATTAAGCGACTGTTGAAAATGTTGGGTTATGACTGCCAGCTGTGAGTTTGTAGGGTCAATGATCGATTAAATACACACTGAGACCCCCTGCTGGAAAGGTAGCTCTAATCTATTACAATGTAACTAAATTCAACTTAATGGCTATCTTGATTTAGAGCACAATTTTTTGGAGCAGGTACCTCTAAAGCTTTAATTTAAAAAAAAAAACACTAAGAAATACCACCATTTAGGACAGAAAACACTCCAAGGTTTCAACTTTCTGTTTCGCTAGGCCTTAAACAGTCCATAAAAGCAAAGGGACATGAATTGAAAATTACTTTCCCCTCACCTTCTGTGACCTCATGCAATTAATATATAAGAAGAACAAAAAAAAAAAAGAAGCGGATGAAAGCTTTTGTTGAGCTAATGGTTTCAAAAGAATCGCTAAACTCTCGGCGGCCTTTTTCTCGTTAAGCCGCTTTGTATTGCTGACTTGCTCATACACCCATGAAACTCCAGCTAAAGACTCAATGAAATCTATTCTTGAGCGAGAACAATGCGGCAGCAGAACACACCTTCAGCTCCGGCCATTGTCAGCCCCACTGTGCCCCGTAATGCGGTATGAGCTCACTGAGCTCTCTGTTCTGTGTAGAGCGTGGCGATTCAGCGAGGCGGATTACATGGCGAGGGCTGCACTTACAACCATCTTGGACGCCACTTCACACGCAGCCATCCATCTTCTATGCCGCTTTAAACTCAATAAGCCCTACCTGTGGTCCTTTCTTCTTACCATTTGAGTGTATTATCATGATGCTGCATACTGTCATGTCTGCATGTGATGTCTGCACTGGGCTAGCTGTGCTTTTTTCACTTTTATTGTCACTTGTATTTTGAAATAATGAGCTAAAAATTCCTTACTTTGCATTCAGAAGATGGACGGGGATCGTGGCCAGGATGGAGGATAATTTCTTGTTGGAACAGGAAGCCAGGATGGAAGGACAGACAAGCTGGCCAGTTGTACAAGGAAACGACTTCATGCCTGGCCGGAATAAAATACAGCAACTGTTGGAAAAGCAAAAGCTGGGAGCAGTTACATCCCCCATACAGCAGGTGGCAGTGGTCCTCTTGTGGCATCCAAGTTGGGACACCCGCAGGGGTGCTTGGGAGTTGTAGTCAAGAAGTCCAGCCCTGTCAGGGTCACTGGGTGCAGATAGAGGGCGCAGTAGCGGGGAGGACCTCCATATGACCCAGAAGTGCTTCAAGAAGACATGGTGTGGCACTGGTCTAGCTTGAAAAGGAGCCTGCCATCTCATGTCGGAGATTCAGAGTCAGAAGGCAGAGGGTGAAACTCTTGGAGGAAGGAAGTAGGAAGAATTAACAGAATTATTGTATTTAATTATTGATCATTTGATGGGTGATTATTGTAAGGGTGCTTGGGATAAAGAAAGGCCAGAATTGTATTAGTTGTTACTGTGTATGAGGTTTGGGGCTCAGTGGCACCCCCTGGTGGTTAAAGCCATTCTCACCTTGAAAAGTCCTGTAAAATAAATAGAATTTCTGATACATTTATAATGGCCCTTGGGATAAGTTAGGGCTTTCTGCACCTTCAGCAAATCACAAGAGGCAAAAACATGAGCCCTAATTAAACAAAAATAAGAAAAAGGGAAGGGAGGACCACAGGGAGAACACAAAGTACAAAAGAGCAGGTTCAACACAAGTAGCCTACAAGCCTCTCTCCACAGTCTTATCCCGGCCTATCAGGTGGAGTGGCCTGCCATCTTCTCCATGACAGTACCACAATAAGGCACTACCTTGTCATCTCTCATCTCTTTAGACACTGGCCTGTCCGTGTCCTGGTAGTGAGCACACACAAGGCCCAACCCAAAACCCTGGAAAACAAAGATTTTGGGTTCAGGACTTGAAAATTGGTAGTCGAGTAGTCAAAATATTAGCGGGGACAAAACACCCGAGGAGACCGAAAACCAATTGTTACACCACAAAATGTTGAACTAAATACTGCTTTGGTGAGGCTGTTACAAAAAGCTCCAAACTACCACTGAAAATCTTCAGAATCAAGAGGATTTTGTTATGGTTATTTATCAGAATCTTCCGACACTGTCTAACACGCCATGCTGGTGCAAATACAATGCCCTGATTGACATGTCATAGCAGAGGTAGCTCATGTGTCGGGTGTCCCAAAAGCACAGGAATCTCAAAAACACTTCCGCATGATGGCCTCATCATCATCCAAAACCCAACTAGATACAAAAGGGGGCCTAGAAGAATCTTATAAAATAAAATTTATTTTAACAAAAATGCTCTGTAGTCTAAGAATCTCCTAAGAGCGCACAAGGATTTGCCCAAAAAGGCAAGGCAACCCACAGCAAACACAACCCCAGTACAGAATCCCAAACAAAGTCAAAAACAGGTTAAAAAATCCATGAAATCACAAAAAAGCACAATAGAAACACACAAGCAAACACTCCACTCCCTAACGCATTCGAAATGAGCCATCAGGAACTAAGGAGGCCCTCCAATATATCATCTGGAGGGCAGTTCCTGGCAGGTGGCCCTGCCTCTTGGGGGAGGAGCAACCCACAAAACACATTGGACATAACCAAGGCATTCTCTAGTTACAAATAAGCACAAAAAATAATGTGCATAATAATCAAAAGAAACATTAATATAAATGAACAAAAATAGAGAAGAAACCTGACTCTGAATCCCACCCAAAATGGGGACGACTACGAGGAAACAAAATGGTGTTGTGGAAACATTCCAAATAACATTGTCAAGTATTATAACTCTTCCAAATACAAAATAATTGTATAAAATGAAAGTTAAAAAATTCATTATGATTCCATTATTCCATAAAAATTATTCAGAGCAAGGGGAAAAAATGATTTGGCCCCAAGGGTTTGCATCCAAGTCACCCTGATGAAAGATCTGGACGTGAGCGCTGCAGTTCAGAATGCTGACTCACACTGCAACGTTTGCTTCAGATTTATCCACGACCTTGGACAGCTAGCAGCAGCGAGTCACAGATGATGTCACGTGACAGCACTTCCGAAAGAATGGCCAACAATCGAGATCCACAAAATAGGGGCATGTCAACAGGAAATAATATTGTGAAAAATATTAGCAATAGGAAAATGACAAAACAACAAAAATGTGTTCTGCATAGTTCTAAGCCAGGGGTCTCCAAACTTTTTTCACCTGAGAGCTACTTTTACAAAATGAAAATGGCCGAGAGCTACTCATGTTTTCTAACGTTTATTCTCATAGCTTATTTCAACCTAAATAAACTGAATAAGCTTGTTTTGCCTGAACATTTACAAAATGTTCGTGTCCACAACTGACATTTTGCATTAAAACATCACAAACAATATTTAGTTCACCTACAAGTGCATTTTGTATGTCTGTATGTATTTCTAGTGTATCTCATTAAAATATGAATGCTGTCAAAACAAAACAATGCAATTCCAAATCCACAGATATGACTTCTTCATTTGTCATTTTGTCACATGTCACTGTGTCACTTTATTCGCAGGTCCAGTCACATCTGTGAGTGGTTTTTTAGTTAGTGAGATGACTGGGACTAGCATGGAGTCAACAAGAGAGGCAGGTGTCTGGTGGAGTGGAGCCACTGAGGTTCACTCTTATGGAGTCATTTAAATGTTCATCTGTCTGTCAGTCTTGTTCTGAACTTTGATTTCATGACATTCATGTCAGACTCACAGAGGTATGGAGACCAAACAAAGCAGACATTTTCAGAGCTGCTTGGTGAAGATTCTTATAGTTATCTGGCTCTACTAAGCTCCAGAAATGCTGAGAATGCTGTTGAGACTTTAACTGCACATTATTTTGAAGGTTTACTAATATATAATATACAGTATAAAATCCAATGTCTCTCTTTCTGTATGTCTGTCTGCTTTTCACGAGAGAACTACTTAACTGATTTAGATTGGTTTTTTTTTCTATAATTTGCTTGATTTTGTGACTTCTCTCATTTCTCTATGTATCACAGTTCACTTGCAGTACCGATGTATTTGCACGAATCCAAAAAACACACAGTGGGCCGAGGGGATGGGGGCCTTCCTCACTCACTCGTGTTCCTTAACTCGGCTTAGCTAGCGAACAAGAGACCAATTGAATTCAACTTTGTTTAATTTTTAAAATAAAGTGTTACTTACGTTTTGATGAGTTTGACTCCGGATATTCTCTTAAGCGTATGCCACATTGAAAAGGTAGATTGCAATTCAGATTGTGGATCGTGATTTTGTATTAAAAGGATCGTGATGTGATTTTTTGGAAAGATCGCCCACCCCTAATTTGACTAATCAAGTTTTCAAATTTATGTAGGATTCATTAACCCTTTGGCGAGCTACTTGGAAAGGGGTTTCGAGCTGCCAGTAGCTCATGAGCGATGTGTTGGAGACCCCTGGTCTATGTCATAGAAGGTCAATAGAAATAAGGAATCAATGCCAAATTATAAAAAAATAAATACTGTAAATAAATAAACCCGCCAGACCCAAACGTCTGAGGGATGACGGCTGTTCACACTTTGTTCTTTCTCCCCCACACATCGGAGGAGGATAAATCCCTAGATGAACTCTGACATCACTACCAGCTTCCCCCTAGAAGTCCCGCCTCTTCTGCCATGATGTCTATTTAGGAAACTGCTGCACCGGAAGTCATCATTCAATTGGGAACCCACATCCAGAGACCACAGACCTCCATATAGGAAAGTACAATGAGAAGGAGAGATTGTCTCAGGAAGCTCTTCACCATAGGCCCCAGAGGATGTGAGACGTCCACAATTTGGTTATGTATGGTACCCGGTTAGTCTCCAGAGCTTCACAATTTCTCTCCCGTTTCTTATCTTACATCCTATAAGAAATAAAGTGGGTCCAGAAAATAGATGGACGGTTGAATTTACAAAGTACACCTGCTGACACTGACTTCTGGCTGGGATAGCATTCTTTGGAAAGCTAATCAACTCCATCATCATGTCTGTTTAGGGAAGGAGGCCTTACAAGCAGTGCATTGTTCTCTTTGACTCAGCGAATGCATTATTGTTTTTATTGTAACATTGATAGACAGGCTCTAAGGTAGCAGTAGAGTCTTACTGGCGTTCCTGTGGGCTGCAATTTGCATCGAAAAACTGAACAGAAATAGTGAAATGAAAATTCTGCTGAAGCAAATGGCTCCCGTACTGGCAGAAAGTGATGAACACCAACATCCAAGGATGACAGGGATGTAATGTCTCCACGTCTTCCAGCTTCACTAGCCATTTTTGCTTTGTGCCCTAACCCCACTATAACCTACTGTCTATGGGGGAGAAGTAAAAGCTTTAGGTTCATCAAAAATTTCAATCTCCAGTTTTCGACAGAGCTCAATGTTTTAGGGTCCCCTGATAATGAAAACATCAATATCTCGATGATGGGTGTGTGAGTGTGTGTGTATCACAGTTTCTTGAGGATGGTCCAGAGCTAAAATGGCTGGACGGAAAAATAACAAACCAAAAACTTAAGCCTGTTATGAGATGATGATGTGCTGATTAGTTTTTGAGGCAAATCGTGCAAGAGTAAGAGGCACTCGAGAGGAACCCTCAAATACCGTAATTAGCTATGAAAACTTCTTGTCAATTGCTATCATAATGACCTTCCTTATGATCAGAAAGTTCAGCATCAGAGCAGTAAATAATTATTGAAATGTTATACAATAGCTCGGTAACTTGGTTCGTTGGGCACAAAGCCTACTGATGCTCACGTCCACATTTTTTCTATAGTTGCTGAAGGCACTGACAGCATTAAGCATCCTGAGAGACACAAGTGTTTAAGGGCGAACATCCAGTCACCCATCAGTAAAGATGCCAGGGAAATGCTGGCCAAGAAAAGGGCACCAGTTCACTGCCACAGGTGACAATTTGCCAGAAAGAATGTTGTTAGTTGGTGGGGTGAGCAACATCAAAAATGGCATCCAAATACACGGCATTGCTTTCCTGGGAGTACTCGTCTGTATGAGGGGACCAGGATGGCAGTAAATTCTTGCCAAATTACACGTGAACCTTCCTATACCTTGTTATCTTTCAGACCATCAGATATAATTAAATGAGATAAGGACATTCACATAAACAGAACGTTTTCATCAAGGACCTACAGTATCATCAACTGAGATGGTCCGGCGGTCTGTCCAGGGTTTGTTATAGGTGGTCATTGACAAATTCATTTTTGGTGATGTTACAATGACAATGGCAGTCACTGGCCTGCTCACACTTTGGTAATGCTGTAATAAGAACGTCCTCAATCCTTTTCAGTTACGACATGAGAATGGCAGACATCGGTCATTTCAATTTCTGTAATGCCATAATGAGAAAGGGTTGTCACTAGTAAATTTGTTTTTGGTGGTGCTACAATGATAATGACCGTCAGTTCACTTCGGCAATGTGATAATAAGAATGGACATCCTCAGTACGTTCATTTTCAGTTACGACATAAAGTGAATGGCAGACATCGGTCATTTCATTTTCTGTAATGCCATAATGAGAAATGGTGGCCATTAGCAAATTCATTTTTGATGATACTACAATCACAATGACCATCGCCGGCCTGTAACGAAGGAAGGTTCATGTGTAATTTGGGACGTCCTCAGTAAGTGTATATCAGCTATGACATAATAAGAATGGCAGACAAGATCCAGTTCATATTTGGCACAGCTATAATGAGAACCTGTTTGCAAGTCAATTTGTCGTAGTTCTCGCCATTTATTAGGAGAATGGCGGTTGCCCACCAGTTAATTTCCAGTCCTGCCTTAATAAAAATGGAAGTCACTGGTCAGTAACCCCACCCTTACTCATGTAATGGGTTTTATATTAAAGGCACTGAGTGCTGCAGATATTCCAGTTCAGTGTGTTGCTGCACTGCTGAGGCTGAACACAAGATTTGGGTATAAGCGAGAAAGGAGCTCCTCTGAGCCCCCTTGATCACCATGTGGCGACAGGCAGGAAGTGAATGGTACGCTCAGCACTGTGTGCCCATTTCTCGCAGAGCTCCAGAACAGTCGTGCGTGCGCACACCAATTCATTCTGCAAAAGAACTCTCGTTGTCTTCTGAATGCCAAACGTCAGTTCTTCTCAAACTCTCAGCAGCACTTCCCCTTTCCTGTTCAACAAGCTCTGCTCAGATCCTGCTTTTAATTAATGGCTCCTCACGTCAAGGATCCTCCCCAAAGTAAAAACCCAACTTAACCTCACCCTTTGAACTAACTGGAAGGAATGCAGGAAAGCAGCACGCCAACGTGTCAGCTCCTGCTCCACAATCTGCTGGGCTCTTCTGGAATGTCTCTGTGTGATGTCACTGATTTCAAAACTCCAAAGGTACGGAGGTTTTTTTTTTTTGTTTGCTCTCCTCCTCCTCGGCACCTTCAAAAAAAACAAAACAGGTTTCTGTAGGCCTCCACCCCCGTGCAACGGTAGCCAAGGAGAGGTGAGTGGGAATGGAAACTAGGCCGGTGCCGGGCTGACAGGCATTCTCAGAGGGATACATGATGGCACTCCCAAGGTGAGTCATGTGTCATAGGGGAGTGTGGCCTGATAAACCGGAACTCGCACACACTCACACACATACCAAATCTAATCAAATGGACAGATCATCTAGTAGCAGAAAGGCAAGGTAGTTAGGCCGGTCAGGGCACATTAACTCAAACTGGCCAAGTTCAGATTGGCCAGTTTGACCTTACACTCTTTTTGGCATCTATTCATCCAATATTTGCACCCACTTTGCTGACTTGCGGTGCAGGGCAAACAGATGGACAAAACCACACTTACTTCAATTTAGAGGTTACTATTATGCTAATATGTATTATAACCAAAAGCTGGGATTCTTACCCGGCCAGGATGCCTCTGCAATGAAAGGACCGGGGTGAGCTTTCACAGAACAATACCTCTACCAGGACAACAAAGGGCAGCCCCCCTGGCTTGCTACAGGACACAGGTTTAGAGCATGGAGTGCTCAACCCGGCTGGAGTCTGTGGCAACCACCAAGGGGAGCATGGAGAACGGCTGAGTCCTCCTCTGCAGGGCTGCCTCTACACACGGGAGGAGATTGTGGAACACCTGGAGCACTGCCAGGTGCTCTATGAAAGGGGCCGCCTCTCTCCATTCAGACAGCCAGAGTCGGGAGGTGCAGGACGAAGCTTGAGGGAGGATTTGGAGTTTACTGGTTCTTATTTGTACTGTGCTACTGTGGGGAGTGAGGGACAAGCGAGCCCCACTGAAATAAAGGCTGTGTTGTGCTGGGACTTGTGCCTCTGTCTGTTGTGTGTGCCCTCTGGTGTCCAAAGTATGTTCTTGGGGGGTTCTTCACTAATCAGTGAAAACCCACACAGACTCAGGAAGCACATGCAGACTCCACACAGAGACAGTAAACGGCTGGGGATTTGAACCCGTCTGCTACAGACTGACCACTGTGCTATCCAATACAATAAACCATCATTAGTAATATGCTTGGTTTTTGTGGTCGAAACCTCATTTATCGACAGGATGAGTAAATGGAAGAGGTATTTCTTTGTAATTAAGGATTGGTAGATGACATGTGAGTCAGATACTGAGCAAAGCTTGTAAGGAAAAAGTCAGTCCTAACATAGAAACCAAATAGCAAAGTCAAAAAGGTAAATCGAGAAGTCCAAAAATAGGGTCAAAATATCAAAAATAAATTCTAATGGAGGGTGATTTGCAAACTATTCGTTCATTTTGAACAACTCGTTTCAGTGAATCACGGGAATCGATTTGCGAGCGTGAACGAACTGATTCAGTAGAGCTCAACTGGAGTGCTAAAGCGCATCTGTGATACCATCAACATCTTTCGTTTAGAAGGTGAAAGTGCATCATTACCTGAGAACGAGTCGCACAATTCTCATTCTTTCGATTCACAAATGAGTCACATGATTCTGGTTCATTTGATTTTTTTAAACTGAATCATTACCTGAGAATGATTTACACAATTCTCATTCATTTGATTTGTGAACTAAATTATTACCTTGGAATAATACACAAGATTGTTGTTTGTTTGATTCAAAAATGAGTCATAAGATTCCCATCCAATTGAATCTTGAACTGAATCATTATCTGAGACTGAGTCCCATGATTCTAATTTATTTGATTCATGAAGTCAATCGTTACCTGAGAACAAGTCGCACGATTCTTGTTTGTTTGATTTTAGTTCATTTAATTCTTAAACTGAGTCATTACCTGAGAACAAGTCTCATGGTTCTCATTCATTTGATTTGTGAACCGAATCATTACCGAGGAATGAGTCAGACTCACAGAAATCTTGTTTGTTTGATTCACAAACAGGTCACGTGATTTTCTGTTTGTTTGATTCGGGAGCTGAATCATTACCCAAGAACGAGTCACATGATTCCTGCTCATTTGATTCAAAATCGAGTTATATGATTTTCTGTTCATTCAATTCATGAAACTGAATCTTTAGAGAACGAGTCGCACGATTCTCATTTATTTGATTCACAATCAGGTTACACGATTTTCTCTTCATTTGAATCGTGAACTGAATATACCTGAGAACAAGTTACATGATTCTCGTTCATTTAATTCACAAATGATTTAAACTATTCTTGTTCACTTGATTTGTGAACTGGATCATTACCCGAGAACAGTTTTTATTCATTTGATTCACAATCAAGTCATACAATTTTCTAATCATTTGATTCGGGAACTGAATCACTACCTGAGAACAAATCACACGATTTTCATTCATTTGTTTCACAAATGATTTACACTATTCTCGTTCACTTAATTTGTGAACTGAATCATTACCCAGGAACTACTGGCACAATTCTCATTCACTTCATTTGCAAAGTGAAGCACTGAATCATTACCCAAGAATGAGTGGCTGATGATTCTCAAACTTATTCTCTTATATTAATTATATGCATTTTCACTATATTGACATGCTTCATGTTTCCAGCGAGATTAATATTATATGATATGAAATAGCAGCATGGTTAATATATAGTTTAATAAATATAAACAATATATAATATGAATAAATAATTAATTTGGGATGCATTCAAGGGTTTTTGCTTTTTATTGTTTTTGAATCAAACTAATCAAATGAACGAATGAACTTAATCTGGTAGTTTGAAAGAATCAAATCAGTAAAGTTAATTGAAATCACCACAAAGCATAACACGTGTAGAGTTATCCAAATCCTGGAAGATCCAGGAGCACACATATTAACCTTTATACAGTTCAATTAATGACATCACATGCTGTGCATTGACTCATGGAGAAAATTGCTATAGCAACAGACCATACAAATAGCCCCAAAGTGTCAGCTTCTAAATGGTGCTGATTGATAACCCTAAAAAAATGACCACCTTCTAAAGAAAACTTTCTAACAAAACACAAACAGTAAAGATGTACAGTACACTTTATTTGAAACACTTCCAGAAAGCCCATAAAAAAATATGCCAAAGTGCCAATTCCAACAAGACTGTCAGACCCTCACGCCATTCCTTGGGCTGATGTCACTTACGCCACATTTGTACTCCACATGCTGCTCTTATAGGGTCACACTCCCTGACCATTACGTTTTCTTACAGTGAAGAGTTTAAAGCAGACACAATAAAGATTCACCCCAGGCCCTCAGACACTTTGACACAATTGGCATACTGCCAGGCTTTAGTGGGCCCCCTCTACACTTAAAATAACCATTTTAGGGAAGTGAATACTAGAAAACATGTGTAGGTGTCACTTGGAGCACCACTGGCATTTATTCCAACATTTATTTTCTAGTCTAATGATTCGTGTCAAGGTGGCCGGGAGCAAAAAGGGCAAAAGACACATCAATGGTTGGAGTGCCGAGCCACTATACCACATGCTCTTACTCATACAGGGCCAACTGAATGTTGTTGGCATGTAGGCAGTACCCAGATACAAAGCCACACCGACAAGAGGCACAGACAGTGACTGGGGCACAAGATGTAAACCCAAGAGCTATGAGACAGTGACACTACCACTGATGCCCCACCATGCCAGTCATGTTATGTATACAGGGAAAAAGTAGAAGATGGCACAGTGGCTGTTGCTGGTGCTCCACAGGGTTTGATTCCCAGCCCAGTTACTATCCATGTGGAGTTTACTGGTTCTCCCGATGTACAGGAGGCAGTGTAAGGTCTAAGGAAATGGACTTTAGCCGATTCACTGAACCTGCCAGTACTCCATTTGTAAAAATACACGAGACGTATCCTGATCATGGAGCAGAGACAGCGGCCAAACTGATGAACAATGGCAATGTCTGTGTGAGCTTTCTCCAGGTACTTTGAGTTTCCTGTTGCATTCAATTCACTTGATTGATGACCTTAATTATTATTGCATTTTTATCTGGCGTCTTTACCCAGGGCGACTTTAAAGATAAGGACACATTCCCACTGTTTACAGACATTTTTGACAGTTGGAGCTCAGGCAGGTTAAGGGACATACTTAGGGTCACAAAGTGTGGAACTGAACTGACATGTTTGTAACATGCTATTTCCTGCTAGTCACTCGGGCCAATGTGCCCTATGATAAACTGGCACCCCACCCAGGGTAAGTTCTGTATTGGAACACGTGAACGCATGGAAAATTCTCCACAAAATACTTTGGCTTTCTTTACTTATCACACCGTTTTGGCTGTCGAGGTTAATTTTCAATGCAGGCAAATGAACCCCCTGCTTTTTGGCATCAGTAAGAGGTCATTTGCCAAGGAACATGGTGCCCTGTGCTGTGCACAAGGATATCCTATCAAATGCTGTCAAAGGGCTCAGCTTTGGCTCTCCAGAAAAATAAAGGAGTGGCGTTGCTCTCCATTTCTGATGATACAAAGTGCACCAAGCCTACCCGCTTTCTATGTGCATATGCCTGCTGCCAAAAGAAAGCAGATACCAGGTGCCAGTAAACAATCAGGAAATGAAGAAAATTAGGAACACAATCCAGGAACTAAGGAGACGGTGGGCGGAGATGTGCTCACTGATTGGACGTGGCTGACGGCTTTTATTGTAACCTGCCTGTTTGAGCATCCTGGTTGAATCTGAATACTGCGTTTGCATTTAACTTCTGCCCACACAAAACATGTTGTGAGTTAATGGGTCAAACTGTCAACCGTAGGGGGTACACCATGTCAAAGGAGACAGTAGTGTAGAAATCTTGATGCATCTTGAGCATCAGGAGACATATTAGATTAACTAAGTAAATTATTATCATCTAAAAAGCTCAATATAGTCCTTCAGGACTGGCACCAGCACTTGGCATCCCAGCACGGGTAAGGGACCATCCACCCTGTGATAAAGGAAGTAGATGGTGAGACCAACCATCCCATCCAGGTCAGGGAAGGGAAGGACAGAGGGAGACTACCTCCCTCTGTGGGGTTATGTGTCACCCCAGTACACTGGGTGGTGGCATCCCTTTGGAGTAGCTTTTGTTTGGACACCCGCAGGGCGCCATGGGAGTTGTAGTTTTGCAGGGCAGCCCTGCTGGGTTCCTAGCGGGAGCTGCTGATTGAGAAGTTCAGACCCAGAAGTGCTTCCGGGAAGCAATCGTGTAGCACCAGATGGAGGTGAAAAGCAGCCACCCCACCTCACCTGGGGGGTCAGAGTCAGGAGGAGGTGGACGAGGTTTGCTTGGCGAAGATAATGGAGGTACAAGGAGAAAGGAAAAGATTTGTGACTGAGGTTTACCAGATGATAAAAACCCGTACAAAGCATTTTATTTAGTAAAAATATCGGTTTGCACCCGGGACTGTGTGGATTGGTTGTGTTTGGGTGTTTGGGGTGTGGTTACGCCTCCTACAGGTCATACACTCCATGACCCTGAATTGGGTTAGGCAGGTTTTCAAATGTTGGTGTGAAACCTTAAAAAATTGGGGGTGGTCTCCCCTCGACTTTCTCGTATACTCTTATATGGGGATGGATATTTGAGGAGTAAACCACAAGACAGTGATTACATTTTTATATTATGTACATTAAAGAACCATCAACAACAAATCAAATCAAATCAATAATATATTCAACAATTATTATAAAAGTAAAGTTGAATAAATCAGACTCTGCACCTGCATGAATAAAAGGTAAAGTACCACTTACGGTTAACAGAAACAGCCCAAAAGTTGATAGAAATGCAAAATTTGGTTGACCTAAGTGAAAGCGTACTCAAGTTATCATGTTTAGATACACACAGATAATAATTCCAAAAATGGTATTTTTGCACTCAGGGAGGTCTAAAACGTCGAGATTCATCAAAATCTCGACATCAAATCTTTGGATGATTACAATACTTATACGTATACGAGAAAGTAAAAAGGAAGAACAAGCAAACGGTCCATCTATGTAACTTCCCTTTTAAAATGTCAGAAATTGCTGTAGCAAAGCTTTGCAAATTCCTAGCAAGCAGGCAATTTTTAACATTACCTGAAACAAAATACTCATTTGGTAACAATTTGCATATTGGTGTGAGTGCACATTTTACTGACATTTTATTTTCACCCTGCTCGCCAACCTCTTTGACCCCCCTCCCCCCCCATCAGTGCTACATGCTGTTGTGAAGAGGGGGGCTAAACGCACCCCAAGGAGATGCAGTCGCTCCTCCGAAACCCCCTCTTAAACGGTGGTACAATGGGAAACAAATAGTT
This sequence comes from Erpetoichthys calabaricus, assembly GCF_900747795.2. Lineage (NCBI taxonomy): Eukaryota > Metazoa > Chordata > Cladistia > Polypteriformes > Polypteridae > Erpetoichthys > Erpetoichthys calabaricus. The sequence continues at coordinate 174,433,367 of NC_041401.2, forward strand.
TTTTTGACCTCCTCTTTGCTTGATCAGATGCTAGCTTGCTGCATTTCGTGCGGCACTTCGAACATTTATCACGGGACGTGAAAGTGTCTCTCTTCAAAAGATCTCTCTTCCAAATATCACGTCCCGTCGCAAGATTTTTTTTTATTATAGGGAGATATAAAATATAAACAGTTGTTCCCAACAAGATTCATTTAGCATTATGTAGATGTGTATGGTGCAGTTAGTGCTGGAGCCTTATGGCACATGGAGTTCTTCCTGTTTCCACAAACTCAATTAACTGATTAATTGGTGATTTCCAATTGGCCCATATATGTGTGAGTGACCCTTATCAACCCACTAGCCGTGTAAGCCCGTGCTGTAAAAAGCCCAGGCTTCTAGAAACTATTGAAATCGTCAGAAAAAAAATTAAAATGCTGAGTCGGCGGTTTCATTTTGCGGACGTGGTCGCCCGCCATGTCTATCAGCGGCTAAGAGAGTTTCTGTCTTCTCTGTCTTTCCTCGGTGGTTTCACTTTGGAGACAGAGTCACTTTCTTTGAGCTTCATGCTGTAGCCTTGTATGTCTTTCTTCTTCCAACTAGTTAACTTGGGGCTGCCTTGCTGGCTCTTTGAGCTTCATGTTGTAACATCGTATTTCCGGGCCAGACAGACACACACAGTTCCACGCGTAGATGTTTATATATAAGATAATTCACTCCTGCTCTGGGCCCAAAGTTGCAAGGATAATTTATGTCAAACATGAGCATTTTGGGGCCTACTGCAGGGCTATGATAAGGGCAATACCACCTCTGAACAAGAGAGGGCACTGTAGGTAACAACCTCTCCTCTTTAACCTCCAGCACCCATCATTCCCAAGAGCACTGATGTCACTTCCTTCCCGGATGACCCAGAAGTTCCACCTGTTCCTCCCAGGATGAAATTTAAAGTTGGAGTTCAGTTGTGGAATCCACATGTGAGTGCCACATTCTGCACAGGGAGCAACCTTACTTTGATTTGTGATGCCCTGTACAGTTTATTTACTTGTGCATACTTGTCAACTGACTCTTTTTTATTTTCTCGTATACGAAGTATAGAGAAAGTATAGTAATCATGAAAAAATTCGACCTTCAGATTTTGAAAAATCTCGACGTTTTAGACCTCTCCGAATCCAAAAATACCGTTTTTTGGAATGATGTCTGTGTATGTAAGCACAATAACTCAAAAACGCAACAAGATGGATAAATCTGGCATGTGGTTGTTACACCACCATCATCTGGAAGTGGTATGTTACCTGAACACATACTCAATTTTTTATTTCATTCATGATTTATTCAACTTTACTTTTATAACAGTTGTTCAATATATTATAAATTTGATTAGATTTGTTGCTGACAGTTCTTTAATGTACATTATATAAAAATATAATCATTGCCTTGCGGTTTACTCCTCAAATATCCATCCCCATATCTGAGTATACGAGAAAATCAAGGGGAGACCACTTCCGATTTTTTTGTTTGTTTTTCTTCATTACACAAGGCGTACCTTTGGGTACTTCAACCCTTTTACAATATCTTTTTCCTATTTCTCTATGCCCTGAATTTAATTCCCATCTTTGTGAATGTTTCTTTCTCTGCTGAGGAATTCACTTAGGGTGGCGGCCCCAACAACTGTGAGTCTTTGGATTACAGAACAGTCATTCGAGCTGCAGTAGAACTGCCTTTTGGTAAAGTGGCAGATCGGGACCCTAACTATGGATGCCCTGAACCACCCATTACAATTATGTTATGTTATTAGAACATTATGACAAGCATGAAGAGAACTGACCATTCAGCCCAACAAGCTCTTCCATGCTGTTACCTTAAGTCCTACTGTCCATTACACTATTGATCTCTTATTCCAGGTGTCTATGGCTATGTTATGTTATGTTTGTGGAGGTCGGTCAGGTTCACAATGGTTCTCCACAATATGCCTGTGCCAGGGCCGGCGCCACCATTAAGGAGAATTAAACATTCACCTAGGGTGCAGATCATAAGTTGGGGGGACCCAGCTGTATGGGTGAGCTATCGACCAGTCAGTTTCCGCATTAATAAGCTTGGCCCAGGGTGCAAAATAATGTAGCACCAGCACTAAATTGAGCACCACTAGGAAGATGGAAGTACACAGTCCATCAAACATCAGCACATCATGTTTCTTGGTGAATTGTCTGCAGCTTAACATCATCAAAGCCAAGGAACTGCTTATTGACTTTCACCACACCAAAGAGCTTCTGTCCGATCATGGAGTGGATTTCGAGGTGGTCCGCTCCTACAAGTACTTGAGAGTCGACGTCAATGACAGGTTGCACTGGTCTTGTAACACAGAGGAACTACATAAGAAAGAGCAGACTCTTCTTCCTTAGGGGGCCTGTGCTCCATTAATGTGGGAAGTGACATCTTTCACATCTTCTACAATTCTGTGATGGCTGGTGTGGGGAGCTGAGCCGGAAATATCACGTCAAGAGAGGCCCACTGAATCAACAGGTTAATTAAAAGGGCAGATTCAGTTATGGGGCACACTTTGGACCCCCTGGAGGTAGTTGTGGAGGTCAGGTCAGGTTCGGGGGGCATGCACTGGTACAGCGTGTTGCCACACCCACCACAAAAACGAAAAAGCTCAGATTCCCAGTTGGCATACCTCCAGGCAGACACGCAGTCACACCCTCCAGAAATGACCCTCTATTTGCAGCACCCAGGTGTTACATGGGCGTCCCCTTAGCCTGGTCCAGCCTCTCGGGTCCTCAGCAATGAAGATTCTGTGAGCCGGATACACCCTCGGAGAATCAAATGGCCGAACTGACACTCCCATACAATGCAGGTAATGTGCCTCAATTTGGGACTCCGTGAGCAACACAAAGTCAAACCAGCGTTACCCTAGGATTCACAGTACACAGTACTGAAGGAGTCTGGTCTTCATCTCAGGTCACTGGATAGTGTCCATGTCTCACAACCAGGAAGCACCAGAACTCTAAAGACTTGGACCTTCATCCTTATGTAGAGATATCGGAACCGCCACACACTCTAGTGACCTCACAATCCTACCATGCTGTCCCAATCCGTCTACTGACTTCATAGGAAGACTTGAATGTCACTGCTGAAGTAAGTAAACCTCTTGACAAGGTCAACTCTCTCTCCGCTGATGGCGGTCCCCAAGAGGTCATTAAAGGTATTTTTCAATCCTGGATGAAAGAACGAAAACAAACTGAGTGCCATTATGAACAACGCTACACATCCTCTCTCTGACACACCAACAATGAGGACTTTCAGCCAACGAATTGTTCAGCAGAAGTGTGTCAACAAAATTTGTAAATGCCTGGTGGCGTATCACACAACTAGTCAGAAGAGACGCCAACTTGACAATGGCAGTTGCTGATTTTCTCTCCTGATGATGTCAAGTAACATGACTAAGAATAACAGGGGATGACAAACTCCACACTCCATGTTATCTTTCCTGCACATCTTCACAAGCTCTCCCCTTTTTCTGATGTGCTGCCTGACTGACTACATGGGTGCCATTACCAGTATGGCACATTCAGCAGTACAAATTAACAATTCAAAAATCAATTTGTGTTTTAAATTCATAATTAATTGGGCACACTTTGCAGAGATATGTTTTCACTTTGACATTAAAGAGATTTTGATGTGTAAGTCTATTACGGTTCAGTTTTGTGTAATAATAAAATATGAATACTTTCAGGGGTGAGTACTTTTTAATAGATGCTGTACTTTTCTGCTAACCAGTGCACCATCATGACACCCTTCTTTAGTCGTCAGAGACAAGCTGACCTACAAAAAAATTCAACAGAAGTATTACATATTGGATGGATAATTAATTAGAAAACAGTCAGGAATAATACGGAGACTGACCTGGCAACTGACCATCCACGCTCTGAGATGGCTGGCACTGAAAGACTGCATTTGGAGATTTGTACAGCACACAGGGAGGAACCAGCCAGTGAAAAGGAACCTCAGGGTGAATAGAGGCCTTGAAAAGAAGCTCTGTGTTCAGGTAATCCTAGCCAGGCCCTGCCTGCTGAGACAGCGGGTTTTGTTTAGCAAGGGCAATCACATGACTCGAGGCGGGCCAAGGTGAGTGGCACTGAAAAGTGTGGCCATGATGGGCGCTCGTTCATTCCATTGACTTCGGCTGACAGTTCTGAAGTGAGCACAAGACGCGTTTTATATTCTGTTCGCATGTCAGATAACAATGTTGGGCCCCGTTATTTTTTTCCATTAACAGCTGCGGGTGAGATTGGATGCTCCGTTGGGGAGACACAATACACTTGTTTCTCTCAGGACTCTCAGCTGTTTGATGTCTACGAGGCATTAAGCTTAGGACAGGACTGGATGCCAGAGGTCTCACCCAGAAGAAAATAAGGAGAATAAAGAAAGTTTTGTCTACATTTTGAAAATGCTGGAACATTAAACTAATGAATATGCCAAAGCCAGCTGGGGAAAAGCTGATTCTCCATTTACTGAACCTAAAGGCCAAGGTGTGCCGCTATAAGGCTTTCAAGTAGATAGATAGATAGATAGATAGATAGATAGATAGATAGATAGATAGATAGATAGATAGATAGATAGATAGATAGATAGATAGATAGATAGATAGATAGATAGATAGATAGATAGATAGACAGACATGTGAGGCACTATATAATAGATATATTCATCATATATCTTAAATTCATCATGATGAGCGGCACTTGACTTGGTCCTACATGGTCACAAGAAGCAGCGTAAGCATGCAGAACGAGGGAAGGCCGAGGTCAGACTATGGCAGTGTTTCTTAAGCTATGGGTCTCAACATGTCTGAAAACTTGGGTCGTGCCGAGTCATGAATCGCAAGAGTACTGAATGGGAAGAGGTCACAAACAGTTTGCAGAACGTCTTGCGATGGGTCACTGCAGGTACGTACGTAGGAAACGCTACAAGACGGCGATCAGCGGTGAATCTCTAAGGGGCGAGAAGACCATCAGCAGTGATCCTATGAGAATGAATCCCCTGAATGATGCTCCACGGCAACTGTGGGTCATGAAGACACAAAATAGGAGAAATCAAGTTGCAGGAAAAATAAGTTTAAGAGCCTTGGTTCTGTAGGATGGCATGAAGATCTGTCAGTAAACTGACATTAAAGGTGATGCTTCAATAAAACTAAAACCATACCAGCTGACATATTTTATTGTACAGTACAGGACAACATGGCAGTTCACTGGGTGACGCGAGTCAGTCCAGGCGCTGTTTGTGGGGGGAGGGGGTCTGGGTATTCTGGTACACATGTGGGCTTCATCCAAGTTTGCTGGTATTGGGTTGTGTTGACTGGTAACTCTAAACTAACCCAGTATGACTGAGTGTAGCTAAGTGGTTAACAGTGGCCTACACTGAACTTGTACTGGTAATGCATCTGAATTTCTATTGTGTTCAAAAGCCTGCATGTGTCCTCTAAGGAGTCACCCATATAAAACCTCTTCTGTCATTTCATGGCTGAACTTCTCGTAACAGGATGTCCTTGTTTTTGAAGGTAGATGCCGCCCGTCTTCCCTTCAATGTGTTAAGGCAGACTGATCCACAGGGCGAGAGGGCATGCTGTAGTAACATGATCCGATGCTCCTCCATTGTCTAGTCTGAGCGCATAAATTAAGTTGACAGAAATCTGACCAACGTCCATTCTGCAGATCAAACGGACAGGACGACGCTGACGGAATTTCAAAGACTCTCATTTGGGGAGCAGGAACAGAGGCGGTCTGAGAGATAAATGGTCTGTTTATGTCCAATGTTTTTATTAATGGCACAAAATGCAAGGACGTAGAATGTGATTCCTAATGTCTGGAATTCTATTTCAAGAGTTTCATTCTTCTGGAATATTAGATTTTTCCTCCTCCATATTTTATATTTTCTGCATTCTGTTTTTTATCACCTGGACACTATCTGCATGGAGCACATATGTTCTCCCTTTGGCACTTAAGTTTTCTCTGGCTACTTAATTTTTTCTTCCTTATGCCAAATATATGCATGATTGGTCATTTGGACACTCAACATTGGTCTCGTGTGGGTGTTTGTAAGCGTGCCCTGCACATAACACTTGCATCCCACCGGGGATTAGGTCCTGCCTTCACTTACATTGGATTAGGCAGATGGCTGGATAGACTGCACAATCGCTACGGCATTCTGTAGATGCTGGCATTGCATACAGTGCTTTAATATGACACGGGCATCCCACCCAGGATCCGCCCATGGCTGTGAGCAGGCTGGGTAATGCTGGACGTTTTATCTTTACTTTCTACTTTTTGATGGATTTCCTAGTACTAGGGTGGTGTACTGTGTTAGCCATTATGGATGGAGTGAGAAGTCAAGCAAAATGACACCTTTCATTGGCTAACTGCAAATATTACGACATGGAAACCTTCGAGGCAACTCAGGCCCCTTCTTCAGGTGAGATGCCTACAAACCTACAAAGACAAAGCACTGTTGGACGGCTTGGCAAAAACAAAGTAATCCAAATTCTCAAAGTTCTGGAATAACACGGATCTTTCACCTTGGTCAATTGGATGAAATAAAGAAATCAGCCACAAATGGCAGCTTTGTGGTCGAATGGTATTTGGAGCAACAAAAAAAAAACTATTTTTTTTCTTTGCTCTTTATTTTAACCTTTCATTACATTTTTTTAAAGACCAGGTAACAAATAAAGAGTGGCCTCACGTGTCACTTAAAAGTCTGACCAGAAACTCACGTGAATACACTGAAGCGGGAAAGTTAAACATCACAAATTAGGACTCTGAAAACTCCATTAGCATGAGAAGACAGCACTTGATCTGTTAGGGCAGCGCCTAACTCAACATCAGCAAGAGGTTCTCTCTAAACTAAAGCAAGTTAAAGTGGTGCTCTTTTATCTTTAGCCGCGTCATGTGTGTATTTGAGGGAAGTGTTGTGGTTTCTTATAGCATTTACTGAGCATCTATGAAAAGCTAAATTTCCCATTTGGGACAAATAAATTACTATCTATCTATCTATCATCCTGTTATCCTGCCAACTACACCAAAATTACAATCATCTATCTATCTATCTATCTATCTATCTATCTATCTATCTATCTATCTATCTATCTATCTATCTATCTATCTATCATCCTGTTATCCTGCCAACTACACAAAAATTACAATCATCTATCTATCTATCTATCTATTATCCTGCCAAATATACCAAAATATCTATCTATCATACTGTTATCCTGCCAACTATACCAAAATTACAATCATCTATCTATCTATCTATCTATCTATCTATCTATCTATCTATCTATCTATCTATCTATCTATCTATTACCCTGCCAACTATACCAAAATATCTATCTATCTATTATCCTGCCAACTATACCAAAATATCTATCTATCTATTATCCTGCCAAATATACCAAACTATCTGTCTATCTATCTATCTATCTATCTATCTATCTATCTATCTATCTATCTATCATCCTGTTATCCTGCCAACTACACCAAAATTACAATCATCTATCTATCTATCTATCTATCTATCTATCTATCTATCTATCTATCTATCTATCTATCTATCTATCTATCTATCTATCTATTATCCTGTCAAATATACCAAAATATCTATCATATAGTACTTTTCCCATGTATCTGTCCCTCTATTATATAGTACTTTTCATGTCTATCTATCTACTTTGTGACAGTGCTTACTATGGACAGAGCAACATTAAAAACTGTTTCATTGATTACCCAGGCTCCTTCAGGCTTAGCATTAAAATTAACCCTTCCACCCAACTTAAATTCAATCCTTTTATACACATAAGACAATTCTATTCCCAAAGTGATTCATTTATTTGTTTGAGGCACTATTCAGAAATCCAGCTAATCCCCTTTATTAGAATAAGCACCTTACATAAGTTGTTTAAAAACCAAGAGGAGACCATTCAGTTCATCAGGCTCGTGTGTTTGTCTAATAGCTCAGCTGTCCCAGGATCTCCTCACAGATCCCACTTCAACTACATGACTCGGTAGTTTGTGTAAGAACTCCCGTAACTATCTGTATGAGTGAGTGCTGCCAGCTTCAGTCTTAAATGCACTTCCGCTTAATTTAAACTGATGTCCTGAAGTACGTAATTCACACGTTCGACTGGATTAACTTTATCAGCACCTTTTGAGGGCGTTTGAAGACCTTCATGAGGCCTGCTCTGCTTGTGACTATACACGTGTAATCCACTTTACTCCCAACAGGTGAATTCAGTTGTTAAATTGCACCTACTGGACATGTGTCTGTGTGTTCACCCTGCAATGAACTAGCACCCTGTCCGGGTGTTGTTCCTGCCTTGCCCCCATTAACTGCTGGTATAGGCTTCAGCAACCCCTCGACCCTCCTCTGTATAAACAGGTTAATAAAATGGATGATGAACGATGCCACCGATGTGAGCGCCCGAAGTACTGCTAACCTGTCCACTGCTGATTGCTGCCCCAGTATATGCTGCAGCCCACCACAACTCTACACTTGGATCAAGAGGATTTTGAACATGGATGAAGACTCTGGGTGGGCATTGAATTTTGACATTTTGGTTTTGTGTTTTTAAATGAAATCATTCTGCACATAGGGGACGTAACGACTTATAATACCAGAAGTGTGAAGAAATTGTGAGGAAGTAACGGAGGAGAAACGCTATCTCTGAAATGCTGACCTTTAGAATTGTTGCACCAATTGTTGTGACCAAAGGCCAGCAAGAAGAGAAAAGCCAGGCCACAGTACAATGCCACAGTAAACTGGCATCCACATGAGTAAGGCTAGGAAGAGCAAGAGGCACATGGTGCCCTTCATGGCCATTACACATAACACATAAGCAGTGACAGTGTCAGGTTATTTTGTGCCCCAGGCCCGGCTTACTAGTGCACCAACGGCTAACCCGTGCGGGTGGAATTTTTCTCCCCCTTATGATCTGAGCCCTAAGCGAATGCCTAATTCATCTTAATGGTGGCACCAGCCCTGCACATAACTTTACACTGAATTCACCCGTGGTGGATTGTTTACACTGGGGTCCTCTTCTGCAATGAGATGGACAGACCACCTGTCTTGTCTGATCAGACATTGGCCTTGTTAGAGTGTTTAACTGAGAGCAGAAGGGTACAGCAGCACTCTTGATAGAAACAAAAAGGGTACGACAAGTGATAGTCAAAAAGAATGAGCATAGGGGCGTTTGCTGAGTCCCGGCCAGAATGTCCCCAAACCAGTTTAAACAGGAGCAGCTTCAGGCAATGGCCGAGTAACTGCAGTCACCTAAAATGCTTGTCCAGTGGCAGGGCATGGCATAAGTCTCTCGTGTTACTGTTGATTATTGCAGACGATTCTTGACTCTGATCTGGATCTGCTCGGCAAGCCCACTAGGTATGGCTTCCCCAGTAAGCTACTAGCTAGTTACATCAACGGAATGAGGGACGTGCCTACGTCACCCCCCTCACGAGCATGTCTGGCACACAAGAATGAATCTCTCCATTTCTGTTGTGTTGGCTCAGCACTCTTTTCTTTTCAGTGACCTGGAAACTCCACAAATCATCAGAGAAGAGGACGTGGATTCATTTGGGAGGGGGAGTGCAGGTGGGGCTTCAATGGCAGCCTTATTGTTTTTGTTTTATTTTGTTTCTCTCTGAATCGCTGCTGCTGCTCCTTTAAAATAGGCTGAGCATGAAAGACTTATTTATGTTGGACAGGATACCTTGGGAAATGCGAACAAGCCCAGGAATTACAGATGCTGTCTTTAGATGAAATTAATGGCTTGGTTTATTAACATGGCATGGGAACCGTGACCAAGAATCACACCGGGATGCACAGGAGGGCAGAGAAGGGGCATATAGTGGAAGAATCGGGCACCTGCTCAGTTCATCTTCTCTTCAGTTGAATTGCTTTGTTTCATTTTATACCAAAACTGCGAAAAATGAACAAAAGAAACATAACCTTGAGTAAGCGCTACACATGTTACAGAACCTGGACTGATATGAATGAAAGAAGCATGGACTTCAGTATATCTTAAGCGCTGTCTACAGTATGGACAATTGTGACAAAAACAGTGAAACTGTAATTGGTAAACACTGAAAATGTTCTCATGAGACACACACACACACACACCACAGAAGTGAGGTCCTCCGATTATAAACAGGCCTGTGCAGTTCTGACCCTGCTCATCGTCATTCCCATCTCTCATTGAAGCACAGGACACCGATATGCACACCATATCAAGACAAAGCAAAGGAAGCCAGGAGCCGATGTCAGGTTGAATTATGGACACTCATTTGATCATTCATCAGTTTTAATCCATTACAGGATCATGAATGGCTATTATCAACCACAAGGCAGGGAACAATCTGGGCTGGGATATCAGTCTGTCACAGGGCACTCTCCCTCCATTTACAGTAACCAGCTAGCTTAACGCACAAGTCTTTTAGATTGAGGAGGAAAGCAGATAGGACACAGGGAGAACATAGGAACTCCATACAGATGGAGGCCACATGTGGATTTGAACCAAGGACTGTAGAGATGCAAGACAGCACTGCCCACTCCAAGTAGATTTTTCTAAGTATATTTTGCATATACTGTACTATATACTTGGTATATCTTCTTATATAATACACTACCGTGGCTGTCCATTTGTCTGTCCAGGATTTTAAATCACCTGTAGCTCACAAACCGTTTGACCTACTGACCTGAAATTTGGTACACATATACTACGTGACATCTACTGTCTGCTTTCGGGGTGATGACTGACCTCCAAGGTTATTCCTTTTTATTTTTATTTTATTGTAGAATCAACTCTCGGCAGCGGGCACTAGGCTGGCCGTGCAGCGCATTTGTACGGGCGCCATTCTCATCTCCACCACCTTCACTGTCACTTCCCCTACCTCTTCATATCTTAAATCATTATTGAGGAAGATTGAAGACTTAAGTGCCAGTTTAAGTGAAAAATTAAAGAAAATGTACTAAGTAATTACAACACAAACACTGACTTAATCAGATTTAACGCAAAAACATGGCGACGAAAGAAGAGAAGAAGCTGGCCGCTAGGGTGGAGAAAAGAAGAGCTGCTCAGGAAATAGCAGGCGCATCAACCTCTGAGCAAATGAATGGTAAACGTACAGAGCAAGAGGATGAGAACTAGGAATGCTCAAGACAAGTGTATTCCGTGCATGTTATTGTGCAGTGCGCTGTTACTGGTACAGATATATATATACATACACATGCATATATATGTACGGAGCCTATAAAATGTATTCACCCCCTTGGAGGTTTTCACATTCTACTCTAATAAAACATTGAATCACAATTGATTTGATCTGGCTTTTTGACAACACAAAAAGACTCTTTAATGTCAAAATAAAAACAGATCAATGGTCTAAATCAATTACAAATGTGAAACCTCCCAAGTAGGTGAATATGTTTTCCAGGCACTACACACAGTATATCTAGCAATCTGTAATAAAACACTGAAGTCTGTTTGTCCCGTCCCTCGGAACAATCTGACTGGTCAGTTTGACCTAGGCGTGATTGGTCAGTTTAGCTTTGGTCACGTGACAAAAGACAAAGTGTGAGTGTGAAACGCACAAAGGAGAAGAAACAAAGGAGGCCTGTGGAGCATTACCTTCAAAGACCGCTAGTATGAAAGCGGATAGGACGCGAGAACACCACCTGGAAAATAATGACAGCGTGTGAGAAGTTGGCTTTATGGGAATGAACTCGATTGAGGGGGCGCTGGTAAAGAAACGTTCACGCACATGCAAATACAGAGGAAGGTCTGTTGAAAGTGCACATAGGGCAAGAGATAGCAATATTTTTTAATTATTCTATTACCTGTCTTTGGCAGGTAGCATGGCTGCTAGACATATGTATATATTATATATATATATCCATCCACCACCAGTAGACGTATGTATATTATATATATATATATATATATATATATATATATATATATATATATATATATATGGTTGATATTAGCTGACTTGCTGACCAACCACAAGCGTTACCTGGTAGGTAACCACCCATACAGTCAGATTGTGATTCAGACTATGAATGCAGTGAATATATATACCTACCAGGTAACGCTTGTGGTTGGCCAGCAATCTGCTAACATCCGCCATGGTGCCCTCAGTTTGTGAGGAGCAGATCATAGAATGGTTGAAATAGTTTACTGTCAAATAAATGCAAAGAGTACGCGACACGTGTTTCGCCCTCTAGGTAACCACCCATACAATCAGATTGTGACACAGACTACGAATGCCGTGAATGTAATTACCCCGATCTACATGCTGTCAAATAAACGAACCACACGCCGTGGCGCAACGTTAGGGGCATCGCCTCTGGCGCTGACGTCCGAGGTTCGATTCCCGAGAGGGAGTGCAGTGGAGTGTGTACGCCTGATGAGCCCAGAATGAGGGCGAAACACGTATCGCGTACTCTTTGCATTTATTTGACAGTAAACTATTTCAACCATATATATATATATATATATATATATATATATATATATATATATATATCTATCCAACCTGTTGAATCTGAACACAGGGTCACGGGGATCGGCTGGAGCCAATCCCAGCCAACATAGGGCACATGACAGGAAACACATCCTGGGCAGGGCGCCAACCCACTGCAATAAATATATATATATATATATATTCATGGCATTCATTGTCTGAATCACAATCTGATTGTATGGGTGGTTACCTACCAGGTAACGCTTGTGGTTGGTCATCAAGTCGGCTAACATCCGCCACGGTGCCCTCTTTCAGTTGTGAGAAGCAGATCATAGAATGGTTGATGAGCCCAGAATTAGGACGAAACACGTGTCATGTACTCTTTGCATTATTTGACGGTAAACTATTTCAACCATATATTATATACTGTATATTATATATATATATATATATATATATATATATATATATATATATATATATATATATATATATATATATATATATAAAGAGAGAGAGAGAGAGAATAAGGAACTAAAGCTTGAGAGCAGGAAAACAATGAAGAACTGTGGGGCACAGAGCCCACTCCACTTTAAGCAACAGCTTTAAAGCTGCAGCCAAACAAATATTCTGGTGAAGAAACCATTAAATCCTGTTTTCAGGTATAAAGGATATATGATTGGCTGGTATGTTTAATGAATTAAAGACTGTTTTAAATTTACTTAGTCATAAAATTGGATTTGGTGGGTTTATCAAATGGACTCATTTACAAAATTCAAGTTGCAGTGAAAAACCCATAATCTGATGAACCTGTAAGGCCTTCACTTTAAGAACTCTGGGTGAGAGAAGCTCTCAAGAGTGTAAATAAGTGAATATCATTTATTTCCAGCACATTCATGGAGGAAGCAGGATGTAGAAGCTCAGTGGTGAGTGCTGATTATTAACCAGTCTAGTAGAAGTTTTTTTTTTTTAATCCCACCCTGCCATCTGCAGGTTCTGCTTGTGTCCTAGTAGGATTATTCGTGGTACTCTAGTTTGCCTACTGCGTCCAAGTGTATATAGTTCATGCTAGGTTCAGCATTGTCCAAATGAGGGTACACCTATGAGCATATATTGCAATGAAGTAATTTGCCGTTCCTACTTCATGCCTGATGCCCCATGTGACTTTGAATTTGATTAAGCAGGTTTAAAACAAAATGGTGGATTGATAATCCCAAAAATGAGTTTCAATATAATTCTTGTTTTTGTTTTCTTTTAATAGTTTGTAATATAGATGACATTCAGAGTGAAGTGAAGTCCAATGACAGTTATACCGAGTGGACTGTAAGTCTGCTCCATCCAGCAGCTCCAGATATGGACTTGTTAGAATAAGCTCCAATTCCGTACCTCTGAGTTAATGGAAAATCTAACTGAGTGGACGGATGGGCACCATGGGTAAGAAACAAGCAGCATGCAGCCATCCAGATAAATACTGTAAGCTCATGGCCCTTCTCCTGCTGATCCACGACATGAAACTCAAGGAATAGTTGTAAACATGACAGGCTGACCTCTGACAAGTTCTGTCAAGACAAGAATTATCGTAACTGTATCTTGTCGTCATTCTGAAAGTAACATTAAGGTGCAGGTGAGAAAAAAGGACAAAGAGACAACAATGAGTTTCATTCAAATTCTTTTTGCTTTTATTAAATATCACATACCAGTTATGAGACAAGGAAAACTGAAAAGCAAAACAGAATAAGAAAATTAAAAAAAAGTGCACAGGCAAGGATTAATAAAAAAAGACAGCTGCCATCAGAGCATATTTATTTATTTACAGCACACCTACTGGTACAATCAGTAGACCATAAGTATTTATAAAAGCAGGGCCTGAGTAATGGAAAAAAAGAGTGCTGTCCTAGCGTCATGACAATGCATTCACATTTATTAAAAGATGATAAAGGAAGCACGGCCTTAATAGACTACTTTAAATTTGCAAGTGCTACCACAGAAAGGGTCCATAAATACAAACATCCAGTATGGAGTGAACTTTAATAACTCTATGATTATAGCGCTGATTGAACACACACATCATATTGTACATCAGGCTTCTTTTTCTGCACTTTGGAGTCCCTCAGTTAGAACACAAATAGTCAGAATAGCCAACAAGATTTAGGAACATTCATTCTCATTCCATAATCACTTCAGAAGGCACCTCATTTCCTAAGCTTTGCTTTGTTAAGAAACATAATAAAAATCTCCTGCATAGAAACATACACTGCAAAAGCTCAAAGAGGGAAAACTGAGTAAAGATTTGGTTTTAGGCTTCTTTGCCAAATGTTCATATTCCAGTTTTTTGACAACCATATAATGAATTGCAGGAGATGCAATGGCTGTGAGTGATCTGTGCAGGCCACGGACACTAAAAGAACGTGCGGCAGCATTTCCAGCACTACAGAAAGAAAATAATTTAGTCTTCCTGAGAAATACAAGTACATTTGTGGACTAATTGACAGATTTAATAATTAATATTCAATTAATCAACCGGTTTATTCTTTCATTCATTCATTTACTGTCTGTACCAGTGTTGTCCTTCACATTTATTTATACATAAAAGTATACTTGTGTGTCCCTGCAAATCTCTAAATAGAAAGCAAGTCAAAATTATGTTAATACTACTGTATTATTTTTATCTCAACCACACCTTTTCAGGTCTATGGATAGGTCATGGTGGACCATTGCCATGGCCTCCACACTCCCCTGATTTGACACCCTATGATTTCTGGTTATGGGGTATGATGAAGGAGCGCGTGTGTATAGCAGGAAAGTTTGTGATATCAATGACCTGAAGGACAGAATACGGACTGTGGGATCATCTATTCCCTGCGAAATGTGTGTCCGGGATTTATATGGTACTGTTGCTCGTTGGTTTTTGTGTGTTGAACATGATGGCGAACAGGTTGATACATTCCTGTTAATCATCTTCCACATATGAAGTATGTTTTGTGAATAAATTGTTTCCGCCATTCAAATGTTAACCATAATTTTGACTCACCCTGTATATACGAGGGGTGTTCAATTATAAACTGGAATTTTCATGCTCTGTTCTTCTAAAGAGTGCAAGGTATACCTGACTCCTTGGACAAACACACGCATATATAAGAACTTGTCGTTAGTTGTGCTAGCTGCTCTTTCCCACCTTCCTGTCTGCTGTAATCAACACGTCGGAGCAGGAGATACACAGTAGTGGTGCGCGGCGCATTATTATTCAATTTTTGACAAATGGAGTCATTCCATCTCACATTTATTCAAGACTTAAAAAACAGTTTTGGGGGATGAGTGTCTCTGTTTCTCTCTCTGAGTCTAGAGTGTATGATTGGTGCAAGTCATTCGGAGAGGGGGACTATCATCTCTTCGGTCCGCTTAAGGAATTTTTAGGAGGGAAGAAATTCAAGCTGAATGAGGAAGTCATTGACGCTGAGGAAGAACGGGTCAACACACCATCAAAACACTTCAACTCTTTGGGGATTTAGGAGCTTCCTGGGAGCTGGAACAAGTGGACTGCTGTGGCAGGAGACTACACAGAAAAATAGTGTGCAAGTCGTTTCATTATATTCAATAAATAAAGCGTAGCTCATAAATTCCTGTTTATTTTTGAACGCTACCCGTACATACACACACATATATATATATTATGTATGTGTGTGTGTGTATATATATATATATATATATATATATATATATATATATATATATATATATATATATATATATATATATATTATTTATGTTTATATTTAAACTAGGGGGTTACCCACAGCTCGCTTTGCTTGCCAAACCCCCGGCCTGTGCTATGCACCAGCCACTTCGCATCTCTGCTGCTCATGTTGTGAAGAGGGGGGCTGAACGCACCCCAAGGAGACGTGGCCGCTCCTCTGAAACCCGCTCTTAAACACTGATACAATGGGAAACAAGTACAGTTTGTTTTTTTACCCCTGTTTGCTCGATCAGCTGCTGGCTTGCTGCTGCTGTCGTGCTGCGTGATCTGCATCTCGCACAGTGCTTCAAACATTTAAAAGCCTGTACGGCAGCTGTCCTACTCTTTGTCTTTTATTTCCAGCCCCAGTTAAATCTCTTGGCACAAAGTCTCGTCTTGCGGGACATGAGTTCTTGATATTTTTTAGTTTATAATTTAAATACGGAATAAGAATCTGAAAATCTAACAAAATCACATTAAAGTTCGATAAATCCTGAAATGATACCAAACATATATATGTAGGTTTTAAAATAAGCCCGATTTAAAGAGTGACAAAAAATGTGACATAAAATCGTTGCACTTTTAGGCTTAGGATTTTATATATATAGAATAGATATATAATTTATTATTTATAGACAGATAGAACTTGATTTGTTTATTTATTTATTTACACATTAACAGATAGGAACAAAGAGCATACAGTGCATATGTGCGTTTGCATATTTACGTACACCAATATGTATAAAGACAGACACACACAGACGTTCTGAAGTATGAATTTCTAGGACTGTCACTTATGTGTCACGTATCCTCTTCTCTTTGCTTCTATGGAGGTGGAAGCACAAGGTGGGCAGGCCAGATGTACTTACGGTATGCTCTGAGACGATGCACATGGAAAAGCTTTAAAAGCACACCTAATTTCCAGTGCAAGGTTCATAGCTCACTCAGCCATCCCATCGTTCCCCTCCATGTAGGTTTTATTGTTTTTTCCAATGAAATGAAGAGCTTGCGCCTCGAGTTCAACGGCATTACCAGACAGTATTAGACGGGGATAAGTAGATCTAACCTTGTCTGGTAAGACGTCAATCAGCAGGCAGAGTCAGACTTGTAGGCATCTGTAACTTGTGGCTTCTATCTGGAGGAGACAGCATTTAAGAAGAAAAAAAAAAGAGAGAGAAGCCATAGATAAGGAAGGAAAAAACGTATTAGGATGACAGAGCAGTAGCTCGTAACTTCAGAATATGCAAACCCATCAAAGTGCTAAAATGGAGACTATCATTCAGCTCCCCTGCACTAATCTAAATTTACAGTACATAAGCTAAACTCTCTATTGTGTTCCTCTTCTATACAACCTCAATAAAATGCAACAATTAACAGGGGCATAGTACACGAAAGAAACAGAAACCTACTCTTTAACAAGCCTGTGAATATGCAACAAAATCTGAAATACATTCTGAGACTTGGGAGAAATCGTTCAACCATTAATTAAACCCCACCATAAAATAAAGTACAAAGTAGGAGTTGTTTCCCTGTTCAAGGGTCTACCACAAGTTCAAGAAAGAGCAGCAACTGAAAAGGGTGACTATCAGGTCGTTTGTATCCTGGTATTTTCGAATGTATTTCCCCCCCAAAAGAACACTCTTGCTAAAAAAAGATTAAAAGAAGGCTGATTTTATTATTTACAAGCTGGTTAAATATTTAGCATAAAAGGGGCACTTTTATGTGAAGGAACACCCTTCCGCAAACACAGATAAGCAATCAGCGACACATTCACCTGCAGCTCGGCTCGAGAGCTGCTGCCCAACTGCTACATTCTGAAAAGACCTCGGGGTTTGACATCATTTTTTAAACGACTTTCACAGAAAGGA
This sequence comes from Erpetoichthys calabaricus, assembly GCF_900747795.2. Classification (NCBI taxonomy): domain Eukaryota; kingdom Metazoa; phylum Chordata; class Cladistia; order Polypteriformes; family Polypteridae; genus Erpetoichthys; species Erpetoichthys calabaricus. Next base: position 174,451,456 of record NC_041401.2, read on the forward strand.
ACTACATAACATTTCTTATGCCCGATGCCACAGTATAACAATATAAGAGTCATATTCCAAAGTATACACCGCTGCAAAAAGCAACATGGACACTCTTTTGAGTTTAGCAGATTTGCAAAAATGAATGGAAGAGTTTAAGTTAGAGGAGGACAGAAGATAAAGAACAGGCCCTTACCAGGAGAAGCGTACCTTGGCAGCCACACTGATGTACGCACACTGGGTGTCTGCTTAGTTGTGAAGCTTATTTCTAGAAATCCAGAAACAAACTGAACTAACATAATGAAAAATAAAAAAAATAAAAAACTCAGAAAAATTCAGTCAGTCAGTCAGTCAGTCTCCAACCTTCTATATCCTAACACAGGGTCACGGGGGTCTGCTGGAGCCAATCCCAGCCAACACAGGGCACAAGGCAGGAACAAATCCCTGGGCAGGGCGCCAGCCCACCGCAGGACACATACATCAAGCACACACTTAGGGACAATTTAGGATCGCCAATGCACCTAACCTGCATGTCTTTGGACTGTGGGAGGAAACCGGAGCACCCGGCTCAGAAAAATTTTGGGGGAAGAAAAACAAATTCACAAATAGAAACCTAGCATGAGGAATAACAACCCCTTCTGCTGGTGTGTCAAGAAGGTGACTTGGTTTGGATCACACGCTGATCACCTTGTAGCTTTATTTGTGGTTTATTCTGTGAAGGATTGCACCTAAAACCTTCAGGGTCAGGAGACAATCAAATCTTAGCAGCAGTCTATGAAACTAATTCAAATCTAAAGTGGCTTTGATTATTTTATTTTTTCAGTTTTGTATAATTAGTTTCTCTTGACTGATACATCATATTGGTTAAATCTTTTTCTCGATAGAGCACACCACATGAAATCGAGAGGTCAGGCAGCGTGGGACAAATCATTTCATTACGAATTATAAGTGATAAACAAATAAATGTGGTAAATGGCACAGTGGTTTTAGCTTTTAGAAGCTAAATCTGTTGCCCCTCAGTTTCCAATCTATTAATCTTTGAATTCTCCACTGATCTGTGCATATAAGGGTGTACATGCTGTATAATGTTTTGTATGTTTCAGTTTTATTATGTTTATAAATCTGCAGTGTACCCTGAACCTGTCCACTGATTGTCATATAAATATGGAATAGCTTTTGGCTTCCTGCAACTTTCTCATGGAAAATGCGCGCTAAAAATTCTCATTTCTGTAAAATGAATTGACTCCTAATTTGCCATAATCCATCCATTCATTTTCTACGCCTGCCTGCCACACACCCACACTCGTTCATGTAGAGCCAACTTAAAGTTTCTAGTTAACCTCACATGCACAACTCACACAGACATAGGGAGAACATACAGACCTCACCTAGTCAACACCAAGGCCTAGCAGTTGAACCAAGAACTCGGTTAGCTTTACTGCGTAATACAAATCAGCGTCAAAGGGACCCAGCAACACCTAGACACATGACGGACACCAGCCCTGGATGACACAGCAGCTACTGTCAAGCAGACTAGGTCAGTTTAGTCTCCCTAGTCAAGTTAATCTGCACATCTCCGGGCTACAAGAGAAAATTCAAGCACCTGGAGGTCACTGTGGCCCACCAGAGTTGTGAGAAAGTAGCACTAACGGCTGTGCTGCCATGCTCACCAAGCACAGGGTCAATTTGGCATGGTGACAGACAGAAATGACACCTTAGCATTTTGACCTGTGTGATTTTTATATCATCATTATTTACTGTACAGTAACTGGCAGTTCAATGAGGAGAACTCCAACATCAAAAAATGAGTGCAGAAAAGACTGTGAAACTAATTAGAATTAAAAAGTATCTTATTAGGATGTGGAGGAAGTTCCACTGAACCTTTGATGTAAAAATGAGGTGTGCCCTGCCCCGAAGCGATACTTCATGCAAATAAGGCAACGCTGTGAACCAATCAGAGACGCTGGTCATACCATCCCCCCCACCCCCCCATCTACAAATGGCCTGAGCTGCACTGTTTGAGTTTGTGGAGCATTCTGTCACCAGCTATGGCATTACAGTTCAGTCAATAGCAGGTATTCGTTAACCAAACCTGGGTGGGGCTGCACCTATTCAAAGGGCAAGAGAGCAAACAAACGTTCAGGACAATGGGAGACTCCACACCCCGTTTGAGCTTAAAGAGTCTATTCTTCACCCCTCTAGCACTCAGAAGAAGGTCAAGAAACAGAACAATGCAAGTTACTTTTACATGCTGTCCATTTTGTCTATTAAGATCTACACCAGCCTGACCTAGAAATAAAACAGGAGATTTTTGTCAGACATCTATTACAAATTTTTTTTCTTGTGCAAATAAAATTACATTTTTAACTACAAAAAGGTAAAAAATTGTGCCTACTAGTTTTAGAAACCTTTTGTATTTTAACAGATATTACTCAAAATGAACAGATTTTCTGTTACCCAATGCAGACATAAACCCTACAGTACGAATGTTTTCATTAAAACTATCAAGGATGTTAAATGAAATTAAGTAAATAATGGATTTATTTTCCCTATAAAAGCACAAAAGAAGGAATGCTTGGCTGTTCCAGAGAACCTCTGATGATATTTGTCCAGGCTGGTCCTGTCATTTGATGAAAGTCACAAATTCTTGATGGCATGTTTCCAAATTGGATTGTGTCATTGAGAGACTGTGGTGACTTGCACTTGAGACAGACGCTGTTATTTGTATCCAAGTAGGATCCGTCACTGAGGACGCATTACTGGCTTTTGGTGACATTTGATCAAGTTGGACCAGTCCTTTGCGGGACATTATTAACCTCTGAGGACATTTGTCCAAGGTGGTCCAGTTTCCTGAGAAACATCATTAACACTGGATGGAATTTGTCCAGCTTGGGCCTGTCACTATAACATACATCATTACCTCTGACCACCTTTGTCTAAGTAAGCACTATCACTTGACAGACATCGTCACCTTCCCATGACATTTATCCACCTTCAGCCAGGCCATTGAAAGATCATTATTAACATCCTAGTGACTTTTGCCTAAATAGAAGCTATCACTTGAGCGATATAATTAAACTATCACAGCATTTGTCCACTAAGTGAGTCTGTTAACCCTTTTGAACAAGATGTACCAGTCCACTGAGAAATATCAGTAGCCTCTGATGACATTTGTACAGAGTATGAAATGATAGTAACCATCAACTGGGTGACATTTACCCACTTTGGATCATTCCACTGAAAGATATGATTAACTTCTAAATACGGCCGGTCACTTGAGCGATCTTAACCTGTCATAACATTTGCCAAAGTCAAACAGATGCCTTTCCATCTGATGACGTTTGTTGAAAATTATCCAGTCACATACTGTATAAAAATAAAAAAACCTCCCTGAGATTAGTCAAAGGTAGTCCAGTGGGCTATACATCATTATCTGTCCATGAAACTTGTCCGGATTGGGTCTGTCATGTTTATTGCAGCCTGTGGTTCACCCTTTAAACATCGTTACCAGACAGTGTTAGAAAACAACAGCACAATCCAGCACTGTCTAGTAAGATGTCCACAGAGGGCCATAATCTTCAAGTATGCAGTCAGTAAATGTCCAAAACCTGAGTCTCTCTCTAGCCATAATGATATTATATATCACGGGAATGTTACTAAAAGTAAAAAGAAATAACATAAAATAGGGCAGGAGAGCATTGATGGGTAAGTGGGAAAAGCAAGGGCTGCCTACCTGTTTTCCTGTGTAAAGGTATGCACAATTCCTCTGGTGACAGGGGATCACCATTATCATCATTACCAGGCAGTATTAGAAAAAGAGATTACATCCAATGCTGCCAAGTAAGATGTCAACGGTGATCCAGAGTGCTGCTCTGTGCTGGGCCATCTTCAGATGCCACATGAAGAATATTCTAGGCTTGCCTTGAGATAGTCCATGCCATAGCTTCATGGGGCTTCAAACATACAGCCTTTGGATCACAAGCCAGCTTAAAAAAATCCTTGCCAAAATAATCAAAGCTTTTTCTATATTTGACTCTTCACAAAACAAAAAAACAACTATGACTATCGTCACAGATCAGCTAAGCATACACGGAGAAAGTCAGCTTTTAAGAAATCTTTTCAGAATCGTGTAAAAGTGGCAGAGCGCAGCTGAAACGCAATCCTCTGAAATGTAGGCAACCGCCGCGCATTCCTCTCCCAAATAACTAAGAAATCCTTTCATGTTCTTCATGCTGACAGACGAGTGCGGCCGCAAACACTGTCACCTATACATCTTCCTACAAAGCCACTCGAGGGGCTGCTTGCAAAGATGCCACCATTTTGTTCGAGGCTGGAGTGTTCAAAGAGCAAAATGGCTTCCTTGACCACAAACAGGTCCTCCAACTTTACCACTTAGTTTTGAGACTGTGTTGTTACAAAACACACCGGTAAAAAGTAGGCTGCATATGTGTAACGTCATCAGCACGCCACCAAGAGAACAACGTGTGTTATTATACTGTAGTTAAAAAGAATGCAGAAAATAACTGGCTTATTCTATTACCATTAAGTGTGTATTCATAAATTCCTCAATATTTACCTCTGTATTAAAAAAAATTGTACCTTTTTATACTCAATGGAAAAAAAAAATAAGTGGAGACTATCAAAAGTGAAATTAAAAAAGTAGGATTAAGGCCTGTTCTGGGAAAACTTAATAATAATAATCAAAAAACTGACAATTTAAAATACGAGAAAAAAAAAGTTAAGCAAAATACAGAAAATAAAAATAGAATTAAGTCCTGCTCTAAAAAATAAAATGAAAGCCTTTGGAAAAAAATAAAAATATCTTAACATTTAGAATTAAAGACTGTAGAAAAGTAAAATAAAATAATACGGACATTTTAGGATTAAGACCTGTTCAAGAAGGATGGAGTAAGGCCTGCTCTGTTATAAAGCACACAGAGAGAATAAAGTGCATTGGCGCTTCAGACTCAAAAAAGCCTGAAACGTTTGTGATGGTCACCAGCGTCACAGTACGTCTGCTCAGCAAAACACAAGTTGGGCTACCAGGCGGCTTTTTTAATTTTATCGAAAATATTGGTAACAGTATCCTACCATAAACAGTACACAACTGACAACCTTACAACTATTTATTTATATAAATATATACATCTAATATATGTGTGTATATATATATATATTATATATATATATACTGTATATATATTTATTTATACACATATATACAGTATATATATATATACATACGCATGCATATTATATATGTATGTATATATATATATATATATACATATATATATATATATATATATATATATATATATATATATATAAATATACATATATACATATATATGTGTGTGCGTGTGTGTATTTTTTAAAATAAAAATGCACATTTTGTTGAATGGATGGATATTTTTTTCTATTCTAGGTATTATATACTGAAACACTGTACTCCACAAAAATTAGAGTAATTATTCAGCATACATTTTGCTGTGTTTTGTCAGAAGTAAACTAAGAATGTAAAAGGGTACCATTATGCATTAAAAAAATAAATCCATTTTACGCTGAGTGACCTGCAGACCTCATTTTATAACTTATCAGCTATACTTGTTCCGCTTATAAAAACCGAGTAATCCTTTGACACAGATATTTGAACTGCACAATATGCACGCCTTCCTTTTTCTCACAAAGCAGTCACTTTTTGGGCAGTACAGACTTGTCACCCTGATTTCAGATAATTACTGGACCTGTCATAATAAATGTCTCCAAACGACATGTACCTTAACATATTTAAATGTTTTCTCTGTGGGCTCAGTCAATGAAGCGTCTTTCTTTAAAGTTTAAACTATCTTCGCTTAGAACTCTGCAAGCCCATAAAGCATACACCAGCTTTGCTACTTTTGTTAATAATTACTGAGACCTGTGATGGCCGGCTTGTTCTTTATGACAGAAAATCCCAGGCCTGGCCACCAAGTAATAGAGAAATGGAAGGCAATTCGAATAAAAGGTAAGCAGCATATTTTCATGTACAATGTTAAAACACCACTGTCTTAAATGTTAAATGCTAAAATACTCTCTTAAAAATTAAAAGCCATCTGTCTCTTTCATTTCAGTGATACTATAAATATAATAATTTGCAAGAAAAATGTCACAAAAACACAAACAAAACAGTGCAGTGTTATTTCCCAGCCCGGGCACTGAACAGTCCCAAAGCTGTGTAACCGACAACCCTGATGTTTACAGAATACTCGAGGACTTGCTTGACTAAAGTATTTCAAACTTCCTTAACTGAAACATAAACATCCTTCACCTTGCCGTAACGTAACATGAAATCCGGTACTGCATATGCACTTCACTCCCGTTTGCCAATGGCCAATGAACATTTGAACATTTATAAAAGCTCTAATGCACTGGACATCAAGGAAGGTCACTCAATGACAAACTGACGCAACAAATAAACAAATTAACCACAAATGTTCAAAATAAAAATTAAGCAATTGCAAATTCCTAAAGCTCTTAATTGTACCTCGGATGAAAATGAAAATCGGCTACATCCACTGCAACTCAGGAAGCGCTGAACTGGCATGTACAAAAACTGAATAATAATTCTAAATTTATCAACCGGAAAGCTTTGTAATGCAATTTGCTAAAAAAACAAAACCAGCATTTTTAGAACAGACTATTGAACCCCCCAAAGTAATTCAAAACGATTCAAATAAATTCACTGCAATAATCAGAAAGAAGAACCACCTGAACATTTCAACAAAACCTTCCAACTTGCTA